>NW_027424103.1:0-7195 GCF_036562045.2 Rhinolophus sinicus | reverse complement strand
AAATGGGCTATTTATTTAGTGAAAGGGACAATGAAAGAAATGATATCAGTTGCCTATTGTCTCTTCCTCCCACTCTTGCTTCCAAGGTAAGATGCTCTTATGGTTCAGGCATTCTCCCCTGCTAGAAGAAATATGGTAGGTGACTAAGGAGCTATCTTGAATTTCACAGCCTATGGAGAAACACCGATGTATAGTTTCATAGGTTATTTATAAATGTTGCAAGTTATTTAGATCAAAGCCTGGTTGTATTAAGCAGCCATGGGCAATAGTGTTCTTTCTCTAACTTGGTATGGGTGTCTGGCCTTCTGACCCAGAGCCCCTGTTCTCTGCTACTATTAACCACCCAGGATGGTTCTGGTGGCACCACTGATGGGAGCACAGCAGTCCCTGGAGTCTGTCTGGTCTTCCACTTCTAACACTGCTAAAGGAAAAAGGGGAAAAAGTTGAGTACTCTTTTTTTTTTTTTTTTGGAGGGTAGGGTTAGAGGGCAGGAGGAAGAATGTGTCTTACACATAGTGATATATTTGTAAAATCCCATTTCTAACACATTTTATATAAAATATATCTCTTTATTAATTTCACAGTATAACAATAATAGGTAAAATAATGATAGCTTTTGGATACCACAAAACTCAAACAGTTCTTCATAATAAGCAAAATGTAAAGTCACACTTATAAAGGGATTCATCAGGAGTTTATTATTGTCTAAATTAAATAACAAGTCAAGTAAGTTTATTCCATGGTGAGAGCACGTTTGTACTATAATATTTTTATTCGAGTTGGAAAACTTTTAGTATATTATGTTTTGCTGCCAGCTGTTTTATGTTGAAGGTGAGATGACATACTTTTACTAAACTTTTTCTAGAATTGAATCTAGAATTCTTTCACAGTTTTGGATACAGTAAACTAGTGGGCCTTTTTCTGTTTTTGTTCAGGATAAGCATAGCGAAAAAAGTCCCTAAATTGTTCAGGATAAGCATAGCTAAAAAGGCTCTTTTGGATGTTAAATTATTCTGTTATAATTATGAGAATATTTACTTTGTTAATTTTATGAAACATCCTGAGGCCTTTTTTAAATTTAATTTTTTATCTTACAATGTGCTAAGATCTAGTATTCCAGAGGGTCATTTATTTTAATTTGACAGTTTGAGTAAAATGTAGGACCTTAGTTTGTTGTTTTTAAAATACTTTATTGTGTGTGTAGAAAATAGATGTACTGACTGGAAATTTACACAGTTGTAAATTGTGTTGATGTGAGGTATATATTTATCTAAACTCTAAAAACTTTAATAATCCAATTCTAAATTTTTCATACCTTACTTAGAAATAGATCTCTTTTTTTACTAAAGTGCTCTGAGAGAGAGACTATTTTAGGACATACTGATCTAGTCTTATTTTTGTATTTGATAAGAAGAAATTGAAATCGGGATAAATTAAAATTTTAAATTATATATGGTTAGGAAATAATTTCCTAATACCATTTTTGGGATACCTGATAGTATATACATTGAAAAATACATTATTTTGAAATATTTGTGTGATACTTTAAAATAGATGTTTGTATGTGTTATCTTTATTTCTTGGTTATTTTGTTTTTTAGAGCTAAATTATACTTTCAAGTTATCATGAGTGTGTTTCTTTAAAATTTTGTGAACATTGATTGGATTTTGTTTTAAATACTTTGGGCTAAGGCAGAGCAATTTTCTTTTTTGCAAGATTTCATTGATACATCTTTTACTGAAATGAATATAAAATAATTTACTTAAAATGATTATCAGGATAATTTGTACTTAAGCATACACTTCTGTAAGTGCAAAATCATAAGTTGCATATCTGATTTTGTTTTAGCTTAAGAAACAGTTGGGTGATAATGAAGCTATTACTCAAGAAATAGTTGGTTGTGCCCATTTGGAGAATTATGCTTTGAAAATGTTTTTGTATGCAGATAATGAAGATCGGGCTGGGCGATTTCACAAGTAAGTAAAGAAAGAGGAAAATAAAAATGTTAAGTTTAGTTCCTATAACCAGAATTATCCAGTTATGTATTGAACACTTTCTGACTTCCTGATTACTGATTTAGATTTTTTTTAAATTACTTGTAGAATCTCAGAGTGATTCTGAGTATTGAGTGCAATCCTTTCTTTTAGACAAAATGTCCAAAAGAAGAATACCAGGGCAGATTCATTTTCTCAGTAAATATACCCTAACTAGCCATTATTTTAATATTTTTCAAAATCTAAGAGTTGATTTTCGCCAAGAACAGCCTGGTTCAGTGATGCTGATTTTAAAAGCTCCCACTCCACCAATTGAAATAATTTGTCTTTCTCATAATACTTAATGCAAAAGAAATGCACATAGCGTGATGTGCATTTAGATAATACTGTAATTATTTTTTCTAATATCAAATGTGTACTATAAAACCTTTACTATATTTACTGTACCATATGTGTACTGTAAAGCCTATAACACTAACACGAGTGTTGTTACTTTCTCCTAGTAACAGATTATTAAAGGAGCTCCTTTGTGTTCTTAAAATCAGATTTTATTAAAAATACTAATTTTTAGAATGCTTTTATAAACATTGGAATTTTATTCTTGTAGCTACATGACTATATAGCTACATTTAATGTTTTTTATTTAAACTAAACTAGCTCTTTTTTCTCTTCCAGAAATATGATCAAGTCCTTCTATACTGCAAGTCTTTTAATAGATGTCATAACAGTGTTTGGAGAACTCACTGATGAAGTGAGTGTGTATTCTTTATTGTCTTATTAGCTGAAGATCAGTATTGTTGTTGCTTATCAGTTTTATTAATACATTGTTTATTCAGAGCAGTGTGTCTATCAGAAATGTAAACAAAAATGTAATTTTAAATTTACTGCTAGCCACATTTTAGAAAGTAAAAACAAAAGATGAAATTATTTTTAATAATATATTTTTATTTCATAGTAAGCTCTTTAAATCCAGTGTGTATTTTACACTTTAGGAAATGCATGACTACTGTATTGGGCAGCACACGTTTTGAGTTTGATTTTATTAAGTGTTTAAATATTACTAATTCTGTATCCTGTTAAGTTTCTTCACTGTTATTTTGGCAAACACGAGGCAGAGACTTTTAGGACTTTTTTTTTTCCTATTTTATTTCTAGTCAGAAATGTTTATGATTTGTTTCTGTTGTAAAACACACATAGGACTTGATATTTTACAAGATACTTTATATTTTTTTATCAATTTGTTTCTCATATCTCCTCTAAGGTAAGTAGAGTGCATATTCATTTTATACATGAGCAAATTGAGGCTAAGCAACAAACATTGCTGTGATTTCAGTGTTGTTTTCACTGTAGCAAGAACGTTTGTTTTTGAGAGGAAAGTTAATAATCTAGAAAGAGAACAGAAAAGCCATAAACGAGACTGATAGAGGCATGTTATATTGGTGATTTGAAATCTATGAAGAACATTGCTTTCTGTGATACAAGTTTTTTCAAAATGATGAAGAGCGCATTGTAAAGTTCTAAACAAAAAGTGTAATCTGAGATATTTGCATTTTTGTGAAACAATATATCAAAACTACAAAAAAACTTTTGTATTTATATGTAAACTGAAGTTACGTTCTAACCTTGATTATAAGCTGGGTTTTGCATGGACAGAGTTGTGCTGGACATTTCAATATCATGCAGTGAGGGATAATTTTTTATTGTCTGTGATTGCTCATTTTATTTCAAAACATCAATCATCCTTAGCACTTGCCCACACAGCATTCCCTAATCATTCAAATAACCAGAAAGCACCCCCAGATATTTCCAAACAGCCTCTGGTGTATGTGGCAGTGCCCATTGGGAGCCCCTGCTGTCCAGTTTTCCTGAGGCTGAGTGGTGTAAGGAAACAGACCTGGAGGGTGGACACCTGAAGTGCTTCTCAGTGGGTAGCACCTTCTGTATTCTAAAGGCCCTGTAGACCCACTATGTTTAATTTCCTTTCTACTCGCATCTCCTGTTATTTCTGATCTGGATTTCTTTTCTGTTCTGTTTTCACTAGTATGGGACTCTACGTATACTAGATACTTGAAGATACAGAGGTGGTTTAAACTATGGAAAGCTTGAGATAGTTCAGGAGGGTTTTGCAGAGTTCCAGGTAGTCAGAGGAGATTAAGAGCTCAGGTTAGAGAAGTAAGTCATAAACCAGATCAGAACAAATTCTAGTAGGAAGAAGGAGAAGAAAGATGACGAGCAACATGGTATTGGAGTAAGCAAGCACCAGAGGCCTTCTGCATGACATTTGTACATAAAGATTTTGAATCTTCTAGTTAAGTTCTTTTGGTTTTCTTTTAAAAAATAGACTTTTTTGAGAAGGCCACTGGTTCACCAGCTAGATTACTTCAATTTACATTATTTTCAAACTATTTCGAGCTCTTTTTCCCTGCAGACTGTTCTGTGTTGTTTAATTGAAGAACCCACAGGGACTTTTCATTTCCTGGCATTGCAGTTTCATCTTACTTGTGGTACTTCCTTACCTATCCCATTTCATGGTTTGTCAGGCCAGTCTGCTCACCACCCTCCCAGCTTTGACCATTGGGAACTTTATATTTTCACCCTACTTTATCTCAGTCTCACCCTCTCTTCAAGTCTTAGCTACATTGTTCTAACTCTTATGTGAATTTCTCCATCCTTTCAACTCTTCCACTTTTAGAGTCTTAACTGGGTGAATATTACACTGTAACTGTATTGACTTGAGTTTTATAGAATATATTTTGGAATGAATTATATTGCAAGTCCTTGAACGGGGAGCTTTGTCTTATTCTACACTTATATCTTCTTGGGCATTAAGTGCAAATTTGCAGACTGAGTAAAAACAGTGGCCGATTAGTTAATATTTCAAAAGTCATTATTGTTTAGCGTTTTATTTTTCTGTCCTTAGGTGGACAGAAACTTCTTTTACACAGAACTTCTTTCATAACTCTTCTGAAATGTAATAGATCTCAATTACTCCCAGAATTTTGGTTTCCTGATAGTTTTTCCCTTTTAATTTCATGTCATTACTCATAGTTGCACAGAACTAAATAAAGTCTATATTTTCCTTAGCCTTCAACTATTTATTTATTTATGTACATACATATTTTATCTGCCAGTCTTCTGTTTCTGAACTTCCCTTTCTCTGTTTTAGGTATGTGTATTGAACGCCTTTAACTTGCCTTATATAAGTATTTAATTAAATTTGTTGTTATGTAAACTTTTAGCATTCTTGTAGCTTTTGTGGAATCAGTGTCCCAGTTTTAGGTAGAGTCACTAAAATATACATTAAAAATTCTAATTTTGTATTTTAAAGCAAGGAATGTTGAAAACATAAATATTTTATTTTCCTACTATATCATCATCATTTATTTATGGCCAATATTATTGACAGGCTTCCTTTTATCGTATTTTAGATTTATTTCACTTCTAGCAAGGTCTGAGAAGCAAGTATCATTTTACCTTTTTTCCTTTGTAGTCTTTGGTTTAGGTTTAATGCTGCTAATTTAGGAAGAATATGAAAATCGCTGGTAAAACACAATAAAATCGCTCTTATCTATTAAGTTTTTGCTAATTTTAAGGAATCAAATGAGTATGGTATGTTTCCCTCCCCTCACAGACTGTGTATTCTAACTCAGAAAGAGAAGCAAAATAACCGACTATAATGATATGTGGTCTAATAATGATAAAATACACAAAAGGGATCCACTCCTACCACTGTGCTTAGACACTTCAGATATATTTTGTTTCACCTTTCATAACTAATTATAGTGAGAGAACTGAGGGTCAGAAAAATATAAGTGCAATGTTCCAAGACATTGTAGCCCAGAACTGTGTTCTCAGACTCTGATAAAGGTCCAGCTTTTTTTTTCTTAATTTCCAATTTGTTTCAGACTGAATGTTTTATAAAATACAAGTGATAATTGAATTACTAGAAAAGTGAAACTTAAAAAAGCCATGCAAAATACAAGTCTAATTTGCAATAATTTTCCTAAATACTCTCAGTTCTGCACTATTTTGTCACAAACTGGAAAGCAGTTTGCAGACTGGTACTGGTTGTGGAACCACATTTTGATTAGCACTGATCTATATCCCTCTGTGGAAGACCCTAGGGATACTGTTTGTATCCCAGTCTGAGACTGGCCGTGCTGGAAAAACAGGGCTACAACATGACTGGAGCAATTACATGTGTAGCTAGCTGTGAAGGAGGTAGTGTGTTTAAGGAATCAATTTGCACTGGCAGTTTCTGAATTAAGCAACATCTTATCGCTAGCCTAGAAAACCATGGTAGAGTGAGGGAAATTGATCTAATTGCAGAAGCATGTGTTCTGTACACACCATGCCTTAGGTTTTCATGCTCTCACTGTATACTGAAGCTCTCATCCTTAGCAATTATGATAATAGATAGAAAAATATGAGAGTAGTATTGTCTGTCTTACTAGAGTAGCAGTTCATTAAAATTGCCAAGAACTGTGTCCTGTACTTAATATTCAATTAATTGTGAATGAAAATTCCATATGCCACTTCATAACTTATTTTTGGATAAATTATTTGACTTATGTAAGCTTGTTCTCACATCTATAAGATGAAGAAAATTGTAATACCTACTTCTTCAGATTATCTTGAGGATAAAATAAGAAATGCATGTAAAGCCTTTAGCAAAGTACTTAGCATATAGTAAATGCTTAAATTAAACATTACTTCTTGCTTTTCTTACTTGATGGATAATGGACTAGTGTACTATATTTAGGAGGACATCAGCAAATACATCAAAATTTTAATGGAAACTTCTAAATTGCTCTATCTTGCATAGTTACTTAAGTTGAATTTATTCAGAAATAGTCATTATGTATTACTACTAACTATATTTGGAGTCCCAAAAAGAGAAAAAATTTTGAATAAATAGTGACCATTGATTTTCTAAATTGAGTGAGAAAACAGTTACAGATTCAAGAAGCTCAGTGAACCTCCAAGTAACAGAAATACAAAGAAAACCGTGTCTGAGAACATCATAGAAATTTAGCGGTGGAGGTAAAATCTTGAAAGAGCAGTCTTAGGAAACCACACATTGTATATAAAGTCACAGTGCTCTGAAGGATGGGTGACTTCTCATTTTCAACGAGTGGTGGCAAGAGGATAATGAAACTGACGTATTTCAAGTACTGAAAGAAAACAAAAGAAGCAAATAA
>NW_027424102.1:0-7196 GCF_036562045.2 Rhinolophus sinicus | reverse complement strand
CACTTTCTTCCCACAACCTCATTCTTTCCCACTGCAACGCATCACCTCCAGCACGCCACTGAGCTTACTCCAAATCTCCTAGCCATGAAATTTAGTGTTACTTTCTCACCTTCACCCATTTCAACCTCTATAACATTTGCCATTATGGACTAGTCCTGCCTTGATTTACAAATGGTATCGTTACATTATTTTTATTTTCCTTCTCTTTGCCCCCTCTCCTCTCCTTATCTCCCCTAACCTTTGAGGGAGATTTGCTACATCTTAGTATGCCTCTTCCTAGGAACATGGTCTTCCTCATCACAACCTACACTTCTCAGCACCCACATCTCTCAAATTAGCCCAGGATCCATCAGACATCCAGGCACATCTACCAAAGCACCTGATGGGTACCACTCTGCCTGGACAGTAACTTCTTAATGAAAACCTGTTTCACACAAAAGGCATGATATGGAACACTTTCCAAGTAAGGCTGAAGCAAAATTCACTTCTTTTATGCTGCACAGACTCTCTCAAATGCTTCAGAAATAGTCTCTGACAGAGACTGCTGCTGACTCCAAATTTTATTTTCCCTTTGTTCTTTAGTAACAGAACTCCCAAGGTTCAGCTGTACACATGGCTGACAAACAAAATAATACACTGTAAGCCTCCTTTATAGAGATAGGTGTGACTAGAGACAAAATACTATCTGATTCAATGCAAGCAGAAGTGATACATATACCAGATCATATCCTTAAAAGTCATGACTTCCCTTTTCCTCATTTCCCTGGATAGAAGGTAATATCAGGAACTGGAGTGGCCATATTTGACTAAGCGTTGGAAACAAAGTGTTGGAAACAGAAGAGCAGCATGAGAGAAAGAACCTAGTTCCCTATCACCACTGAGCACCATACCAGTCTTGCAATGCCTATCTAATCCTCTATAAGAAATAAATACAATTTCAATCTTAAGTTACTGTATTTTTCTCTCTTTGTTACAGCTGCCTAAGCCATATACTAACTCATACAATGCCAGTATGTGGTTTGATAAATTTGATGTGAATCACATCACAGATGCCAAAGTAACTATCAATAATGCCAAATTTTCAAGTGAAGAATACTGAGTTCGTGGATATTAGCAAGTTTTAATTGTGGACTTTGATGCTTGGGTGCATGCAGAAACACCAAATTTTAGAATGTGACCATTTTATTTTTTGCCTAACTTTGATGGATTATTATTATTATTATTAGAGATTATTATCTATACTGATGAACCGTAGCTCCTATGGTTACTTGGAAAATGGCTTTACAACATGCCAGAGATAATTTTTGTTAAATGTTTGGTACCACCCAGAATTCCTGTTGTTTACATATGCAAATCAGTGTTTCCCAACTTTTCTACATTGTGGCACACAGAGAATATTTGCAAGGTGTAATAAACGGGTTAAATTGAAAGCTGATGATGGCCAGAGACTTCTCCAGGCCCAGCTGCTCAGACAGGTGAGGGGAGCAATCATCTCCCCGAGGATCACCAATTGGGAAGCTCTGACACAGTTTATAGAATTGTCTATTGGTAAGGAATCTTGGGAACCAAAACAGGTTAACTTTAACAAGCTCTATTAACATGTAGAAGATACAATTTTCAGATTTAACTTCTAAGAGTTTACAATAATTTTCTCTTTAAATAACATTCAGTTTTTTCAATTATATGCTATTGTACCGAGCTGCTACTACAGAGGATCATTAGATGGTCTAAAAAGTATTAATACTGTAAGATGAAGTATGTGATCATTAAGTGCCTTCTATGATCACTTTCCTGTTTTTATGATCATGACATGCAAATACTTACATACTGATTATATCTTCAACTAACACTGTTTTCTTTGAAAGAAAAAACAGGAAAGTGATCATATAAGGTGATTTTAAAATTGAAGGACACCTAAGCATCATTTGTGTTTTCAAAATCTGTTATATAAAACAGCAAGGAATGAAATAATTAGAATGTAATATTTTCATCAAAATTAATAGTAGTTAAAGCACATACCAGTATGATTGTAGACAACATCAGTAATACAAAGAACACTCCATTCCTTTTTCAGTTTTTCCACTAGCTGCCCAACATCCTTCCAGGTACACTGTTTATTAGGTCTGGAAAAGTCAGGATTTAATTCTAACTGATTAGCAAGGGAGTAGCATGATCTAGACTCTCCAAGAGTCTGCAATGGGGTAAAATGAATCATGTTGTAGCCTGCAAGGCAAGAAAATAAATAAAGGCCTCTGTAAAACAAACAAACAAAAAAACAACACCTAAAACTAAGCAAAATATAATTTCCTTAAATAATTCTAAATAGCAAGGCAACCACACTACTAGAAAAGGAGTCAAAGGCTTGGGTTCAAATCCAAACTGTACCACAAGTGACTTCAAGTAAGTCTACTTAAATCTTTTAGGACATCAATATCCTCATACACAAGACAGAGATCATGAGATAATGTATTTGAAAAAATCACACAGCGCCTTGTTACTATTGGGGGTTCAATTTACATGTAGAAAATATATCCTATGCGAGTATATCAATATGTCTTTCTTCTACTTTTAATGTTGCACAGTACTTGTATTCTGTTGTAAAGTCAGTGAACTTCTCATTTCTTTCTTCATACTATATTCAGTTTGAAAGTAGAATATTAGTATTACCCTTTATTGAACAGTAAACTATAACTTAAGTTGCATTTTACTCTTGGTACGTATGACAGCCATCTATACATGCCTTCCACATGGAGGAGTGTTTATTAGTGTGTTGAATTAAAATTATGTATAATGATAATGCATTTTCCAATACATTTTAATAGCTTACTACTAATTCTTATATATCAAAGTAGTCTTAGAAATTATAATGATCACATTTTATCACAGAGTTCCTTAATTTATTAAATTCAACTATATAATTTATCATTTTTACAGGTTAAAAATGGTCAAGTATCAACAATTTCAAATGGTTCCATCTATGTATATTACTAAATATACTAAGAAGCAAAATTGAAAGGCGAACACAAAGCCTTCGAAATCTGTATCACAGACAATAACATTTATTTTTTAAAAGAAGAAAAGAAAGAAAGCTGACATTACCTGATTCTTTTGCAACCCTAAGTCTGCTTTCCCATTCATCAAAGGGTCCTAAACACTTAGCTAAAAATGTCTGTTGAGTAACACAGTCCAAGGGTAACACATGATTATCAGCACCAACATGTAAAATAGGGTCCACGACTATATAACCCCCGCCACTTTTCTCATTTCTAAGGAAAAAAAACACAAAACAGAAACTTCTCAATTAATGATAGGAAAAAAAAAATTCTCATCTGCTAGTATGAATCTCTAACTGGAAGTGAATTGGTCCATTTAAAAATATATTTTAAAACACATAAAATCATTTAAAGAGTTGTAACAAAACTAAATGGAAAAGCCAAATTTTATTCTTTTCTAATCTCTACATAATAATGTAATACAATACATATAATATATAATAATTTTGCTTTAAGGAATAAACAAGTGTACTAAAATCTGCCAATAATAACAAGGGCACTCAGGTAAAAAGTATCCTACAATCTGGTTGCATGAAAAGACTAGAGTATTTAAGCTTTTACTTAAAACAATAACAACAAAACTTTGAATCTGCAATGAGCCTTACAATCACTTTCTAGAAACTGAAGAACCATATTCGATTTATGCGTCTCAAGAAACTCCTGTAAAAATTGCACTATATGGTTCATATAATGACTTTTTATAAGTTAGATAAGTTCAAATTATAGAATAAACTTTTGTTTTACATACAGAACACATCACTTACCCTTGAAGGAAGTAATACTGAAATGATCCAGCTTGTTGAAGATTAAGTTTACAGTATTTATCAGAATCATCTTCTCTTTCTGACGGATTTTCCCATTCCAGGGAACGAAATTTTTCTCGATTAAATGTTTCTCCAGGAAATGGGTAATTTGTATGTACAGTAACTGCCTTTCCCTGTAAAGTTGGGCCTAATCGGAACTGTAGTTCAAACCCTAAACAAAAAGACCATTTTTATAAACTCATTGTAGGATTTAAATTACCAAATTAAAAAACAGATGTTTTGGATAAAGAAGTGGCATATATAAACAAAGGAATACTACTCAACCATAAAAAGTGAAATATTGTCATTTGCAACAATGAATGGCTCTTCAGAGTATCATGCTAAGTGAAATAAGTCAGTCAGAAAAGGATAAGAACCATATGATTTCACCCATATGTGGGATATAAAAAAGCAACAAACAAACAAACAAACAAAATAAACAAACTCATAGATACAGACAAGAGAATGGTGGTTATCCGAGGGAAAGGGGAGTACGGAGAGGACGAAGAGGGTAAAGGGGGTCAAACATACGATGACAGAAGGAGACTAAATGTGGGTGATATGCACACAATGGAGTCTATAGATGTTGTATTATAAAGTTGTACACCTGAAACTTATGTTATTAACCAATGTTACCCCAATACATTTAATTAAAATAAAAAATAGATGTTTTATTTAAAGTATTACAAAAACTCTGTTTTTATATTATATGTTTTATATTATAATATGTTTTATATTACAAAAACTCTCAACTGTGTTTAAAATATTCCAAATATGTAATGCTGTTTTTGGTTACTTTGCATTCCAATTTAGCTGAATTTTATATTTTAATATATAGTATACATCACAGAACTGCCTGTTTTGTACTATCCTTCTCCTGGAAGCTGATTCCTATTCCCATGGCTCCTTTGGGATATGCCAGTTCTTAAATGACCCACTTCCTATGATCCGCACAACCCCTTCCAATCCCCCACCCCACCCCTGAACTGACTGCCCAGCAGTAAGGATCTAACCAGAGACCTTTGCTAGTATTTTTCAAACTGCAACAGAGATAGTGAGTTTCTCTGTGGTGTCAGAGTATGTGATAGTATGTAAAAGCTGGGAGATATCCTGGGACAACTACCTCATCTCATGGAGAAAGCCAGCCGTCCCTCAGGGAAGTCAACCTTTAGAAAGGCAGAATTCGGATTTCTAACAGGAGTTCTAGAGGCATTTGAGTCCCTGACACCTGTCGTTCCTGATATCTCCTCAAATCCAGAGGTGTGGTAATAAAGGCTTAATAAGTGGCTGTACAGGCTGTGGGTGGGGCGGGTGTGATGAGGAGCTCTTATCTGCAGTGTCTGCTGACTTCCTGGCGTAAACAATCTCACCACTGGACAATCTCAAGCTACCAACTTGACATCACTGCCCATGGAATCGGGAACATGCACAATCAACTCTTGTGAGCCACACCGTGACTCCAGCATACTACTGCCTATATCCCTACTCTTCACGGTTTAGTTATTTAAGCCTTTCTTGGAATTCTGAGAGCCAGTCATTCCCACTTTTGCACAAGCCAAGCTAGTTTTATCAAAATGTATCTGAGACTTCTATATTACATTACCTCTATGGCAAAATACAGTATTTTGCCATAGAGTAAATAACCTATTATAGTTATAACTATACTGTAAAAACAAAATTTTCATTGGTTCAAAACAGACTACAAACCTTGATTCTAGTTTTAGAATATGAAAATTCTGATTACGGTAAAGTGTATTAGAAATATAAAGCATATACATTTTAAACCTGAATAGAACATTTCAATTAATGATGGGCAATAATAACTGATGAAGGCAGGAAAATTTACTTCTGTTGCTTGTAATATTGAAGCTTAAAGAACTTTTTGAGAAGAGGCATGCTAATATTTATACTTTTAACGCTCAATTTACTAAACACCCAACAAATAAAAAGTATGTACTGAGCGCGTGCCATGTAACAGGGAACAGAACAGATAATGCTCTCTGTCCTTGTGGAGCTTGAGTCCTAAAAGGGAAGGCAGCCATTAAACAATGAACATGAGAAATAAGAAAAAATAGTATGTCAGGAAGGGATAAATGCTAAAAGAAAAAACACATCAGAGCAGCTTAAGGAAAACAGGGGAGAAGGGGAGATGGTGAGGAGGTGGTAGCAATTTTAAGTACGATGATTACTGAGAAATTAAAATAGGATGATTACTTGAGACAAGTGAGGGAGTTAGCCACCTGGCTATCCATGGCCATCCAGGGGAAGTGCTGACCAGGCAAAGGAAGCAGAGAGCACAAGAGTACTAGGGTAGAAGCATGCACAGTGGTTCCCGAAATAACGAGAAGCTCAGTATGCCAGGATTGAAAGGAGCAGCAGGATATGAGGAAAGAAAGGTAATGGGGAGCCAGAACATGCAGAATCTTGAAGGCCATTGTAAGTATTTTGGCTTCTCTGATGAAATGAGGAGCCACTGAACAGTTCTGAGCAGAGGAGTGACATGACCTAACTTGTGCATGAAAAATATCACTCTGAAGACGTGTGCTTCTGGCCATAATGGAATGACTGATACTGGACTTGCCCTCTGGTGAAAAACTAGAAGGAATATATAAGACAACTGTTTTCAGAAATAGGCAGTGAAGGACTGTGATGCCTGAGAGAAGGGTGAACTCTCTAGCTTTCAGACTGGAAGTCTTCCTTGGCTGTGACACAGGGAGCAGGAACAGCAGTCTCACAGATTTGAGGAAGCAGAGGTTAGAGTTTGAGGAGGGTGAAGAGACGGCAATTTTCAGGGAAGAGTATTGCAGAAAAGGGAGCCATACAAAGGAAGAGCTCCAGAAAGTTTACGTAGGCTCATCTTGAGTCTGCCTGAATACTAAGCTAGCTGTACATGAGAAGGGTTCAGCTCCTTGAGACTGGATAAAGAGTAAGTACTAGGAGCTGTAAATTGAACAATTCGCAGAGCTCACTGAGGCGTAGGAGACATTACAATTTTTAAGCAGCCAGAGTAAAGAGACCTTGTTGAATACTTGTATTCAAAAGAGCCACTCCTTGGGCAGCCAGGTGGCTCAGTTGGTTAGAGCTCAAGCTCTCAACAACAAAGCTGCTGGTTCAATTCTCGCATGGGATGGTGGGCTGCACCCCCTGCATCTAAAGATTGAAAATGGCAACTGGCCTTGGAGCTGAGGTGGGTCCTCCACGACTAGATTGAAGGATAACAACTTGGAACTGATGGGCCCTGGAGAAACATACTGTTCCTTAATATCCGCCACCCTCCGCCAAAAAAAAGTTAAAAAAAAAAAAAAAAAGCAAAAACGAAAGAGCCATGCTTTAAGTAGTA
>NW_027424101.1:0-7205 GCF_036562045.2 Rhinolophus sinicus | reverse complement strand
AGAGACATAAGGATTTTAGTCAACAAATTGATTCACTTGGAAGGAAGAATATGCCAGTATGAAAACGATGAATCAGAAAGAGAAGTAAGTATCCAGAAAAATAGTTTTCAAATTTCCCGAAAGAAAATTCAATGTTCAAATATTTGATGATGGCTAAGTGTTGAATCTATCTGAATATTAAAAATATATAGATTACAAATGCATTTGTGCTAACAGCTTAAAAGCATACATTGTATCCAGCCAATAAAACTTAGACCTGTGAGGTGCTTTACTTTGAGTCAAGACATTGTGTTGACTATGAAATTTTAAGGTATAAATTGTTATTAGATACATATTGATATGAATGATTTAGTCCTATACTGCTGCAATAATAATTTTCATCTTTGTTACCACATTGTAATACCATTGTGAAGCAGATAAATGGAAATGCTCCTATGCAAACAGAATTTTTAGAGATAAAGGTTCAATTAAGTGGATTAATAGAGATAATGACAACTGTTAGATTTTCCCACACACACAAAAAAACCCCCCAAAAACACATTTGATAATTAAGAAGCATTTATTCATGATTTCAATGAGAGGAATTTTATCTCCCCAAATTAAATGTGAAATTCACATGATTTCTATGCACAGAATAGGGATCCAAACAAACAGACAAAGCCCATTGATTGTATGAGAATCAAAGCCTGAATTTATTTACAAACAGGGATGGGGACCCAACCCAATCTGAAGAATGGCTGGAGGAGTTTCAGCTGCAGGAGCCTGAAGAGGTGAAGCCAGGAACAGAGGAAGGGAATGGAAGTGGGCAGACAGCATGAGAAGGTAGCAGGAAAGTTCAGCTGTGAAGGACTACCAGGATAAAAAAGGGAGGAATCAAGCTGTAGAATGATCAATCTAAGCATCCACAGGGGACCAGCATGTTGGTCTCTGTTTGCAGCTTTCATGTATGGAATGGCTGAGGCAAAAGAATGGAGCAGAACAGGTTGAAAACATCAATGGAGTGGGAGTTCTATACCCAGATTCAGTAGACAATTAAGTCCAGGAAGGGAGAGATGTGAAATGATGCTTGAAATCATCCAAGTAGGAATATTTGTTACAGAAATTAATAATGTGTAAACAAGGCATCCCTCAGAGCAGGTGGTTAAATCACCAGCACATCACTGATGGAGGAGATGCTAATAGACCAGAAAAGTTAAGAAAACAAGGGCAAGCTTGTGATTAATTCACTATAAAAGAGTCAGAGGTTCAAATTAAATATAAAAATGTGAATGTAATGACAGTTATAGAATATAACAAATATTTAAGATAATGAATTCTTGTAACATTTATTTAGATCCAGCAAGCAATTATTGCAGAGTCTAACTTGGAATATCAGAGATCAGTGAGATTCCCATAAAATGAAGCATTAAGCATTTATTACTAGAACAAAGATTTCAGTGTGAGCTTAGCTCTCAGATGATGCAGAAAGCACAGGCATTATGTTCTTATCTAACATAATAAGATTGGATCATATTAATTTTACTCAAGAGACTATTATCGCTGATTGACTAGGTCTTATTTTTACAAACATGGTAGTTCTGTTTCTCTGAAATATTGTAATACAAACAAAAGTAAACTGAATTAAGTTAATTTGGTGACTACTAAATAGGACACCACAATGAAAAAAGAAATTCACGTTTTTTTTAGATCTCAATTAAGATCATCTGTCACCCTCTTTACTCCCTGATAGAGAGATAATCCCAGTACTCTGCCCTTCCTGCCTCATTCCTGTCTGACACCCAGGCCTGTCCCTCCCACCAGGGACTACTGAGAAGAGAGATGTCTCATTGTGAAAAATAAATGAGATGGAACAGACAACTTTGTGTCCAACACTGACAGGTGAATTATTTAATCAGAAGCAAGAACCATGCAGAAAATGAAGTACTGAGACTATTTCTCCCTCAAACATACATAGAAGATAATGACAATACTTTTCAGACCATTCAAAGTTGATATCATGATTATTTTTCCAAATCACTGGCTCTGGCTAATTAAGACTTTAACAGAAATTTTGCTCCAAGAACTCAACAGTTTTAGCAAAACAGGGCAAAGATTTAATGTTAACTCATGTTCTGCCTTGATTTGATAGAAAGATGGCAGGCACTAAGACAGCTTCTCTGTATCAATGAAAGGAGTAAAGCCATTAATAAGTATATTATTACTATGGTATTCCTATTTAATATTCTGGACCAACAATAAAGGATAAATAAACTCCTTCAATGAGTTTATTGTTTCATGATTTAACATAGGATGAAGGAAAACAAAAACACACACACACAACACACACACACTCTTAGACATTGATAAACTGCCATTTTTATTCAAGATATTTCTGAAATAAATTGCAGTTGAATCTAACAGATCTTTCATGAAATGCTGATTTCCCTCTCCTCAGACTACAGGCAGATGCTGCAGAGCAGGGAAATCAGTCTGAGTCCTCTTCCAATTCATTCAGGTGTTCCAGAAGTGGGATTGCTGGGTCATGTGGTAATTCTGTTGAACTTTTCAAGGAACCCATCCTCAGGATATTTGGAGTCAAAAACTGAATCTAAAGCTCAAAGGAAGCCAGACCAGCTCAGCTACTGAGTAGATGTTGGCCCAACAGGAGGTGGACATATCCTTTCTGGGACAATATGATTTTTTACTCAGGCTCTAATGTCTTTTTTGGTGTTTTTTCTGCAATCTGAAGTATAATTTACATGCCACAAAATTCATCCATTATAACTGTAAACTCAGTGATTTTAATTACACTAATAGTTGTGCAGTCATTACAATCCAGTTTTAGAATATTTTATCCCAAAATACCGAGCTTGTTTGCAGTCAGTTACTCCCAGCACCAGCCAAGCCCAGGTCTGCTTTCTGTCTCTGTTTCCTTTTCCAGACATATATATTATAAAATTATATATATATATATATACAATATGGTCTAGGTAGATCTGGATCTTGTCCCAAGTATGAATATTAGTTTACTAGCTCAGATGTACTAAAAAATATTACATAGCTTACTTTCCACTCAGCCCGTACAAAGATGTAAGATCACTGTCAGGCATCACTGCCCTGGAGTATTCTCTTCTCTAGTCTCAAAAATCTAGAACCTTCAGTCTTGGAATGACCACTTGTTCTTCAGCCCATTCATCTTGCTGCTGATACCTGAACATCAAAGGGTTCTTCTCCATATTTTTATTATTTCCAGTGACAAGTGTGGACTCAGAATCTGCAAAACTAGAGGTTCTCTAGATCTTAGATGCATCACACAGCTGTGTGAGAGCTTGCCTGGTCGGAGGCTCAGGAGCACCAATACCCCTTCCACTCTAAAAATTGTCTTCTCTCCAACTGCTGAAAAACCATTCAGCCTATCTTTTCACCATGACCTGGGATATAATGTTTAGTGAGAATGAGTTCAAAAGGATGGTAAATGCGAAGTAAAACACAGGATTAGCTGCCTTCTCAAACAGAAGGAGCTAGGGGTGAGGAGCACAGATCATTTACATAAACAAGGAGTCCTTAAATTTTACCACAAAACCACATCAGCAACAGCTAAAAGCAAGGTACAGTTTCAGTTTTCTTAGGGGCACTTAGAGTCCATCTAAAGTGTGACAGAGGAATGAACCTGGACTAGTCAGGCTGAGAAAAGATAACACTAGCAACAATCTAATAATACAATTTGCACCAGGCATTGTTCTGAGCATTTTACATGCATTCTTCCTTTAATCCTCAAGGACAAGGCAGTAGGTGCTGTAGATTTCAAGATTTGCAGAAGCTCTGATTCAGAATTCAGAATTGTTTGGATGTTAAAAGTCAATGCCTGAATTTATATAACATATAAGAGGATCTGAAGCAGTTCTCATACAAACTAGCCAATGTGCCTTCAAAACAAACAATCATAGTGGTCTAAAGCCTGTAAAAGGCTTTATACATCAGTTTAGGTCAGGTTTGTCTTTAAGTGAATTAAGAAATTTGGTTCTCAACTTTTTGTTATTGATGTAGTCCTGATTTTACAGAGAAATGAGGCACAGCACCATAATTTGTCCAATCACATAGCTGCATAGTAAGAAGTGGTGGAGGTGCTAATGTCAGATTCCTGCTAGCAAGAGGTGGAGAGAAAATTTGACCACTTTCTGTACCAGAAATAATACTCTGTAGCATGGGCACATTGCATATAGCTTCCTCCAGTCCATTATCTTCCCCCAGCTTCTTCATACTCAGTTCTCCCCTACTATGGTTTAAAATAGGAAAGTGGAAGGTGACTCAGCCCAGGCATACAGCCCAGGACGCTTGGAAGTGAGTCTTAGTTACTAACTTGCTAGCTGCCCTGCTGCTCCCCTGGGGTTAACCTCATAAGAAAGGATCAGCTCTTCGAAGCATCATCCTCCACTTTCCAAATGCCAGGAAAGGCATATGCCTCTTGCCACTGTATTAGGATTCCCCGCATCCCCGTGCCTGCGGCTCATTTCCATCCATCAGTGAGAGCGTGGATGCTCATCCAGCTGCTTAGATTTCAGCAGCGTCAGCTCCTTCATTCCAAAATCAAGGCTTCCAGGTATGACGTCCTTCTTGGTCTTCAGCGCAAACCGGCTCCCAGACACTCTTCCAGACCACCTGCAACCCCGCCCTAATTGCTGTTTTCCAGTCTTGCTCGAGGGTCCCATTGCCTGCCTGGTGCTCCGACCGCTGAGATCAGATGACTTCTGCGTCAGGTGTGCTCGTTCCTGCTCACCGTGCTTACACTGCAAACTCGCGCGGTTCTCCCTCCTTCCTCGTCTTGTTTCCTTCCTTTTAATTCTGACAAATCCGGAAGCATCTTCCCTCCTCTGGTCCAGTAGAGCAATACCCCTGCTTCCCAGGTACAATCCAGGTCAATGCAGTAATCCCTGCCTGGGAAGTGGCATCCAGGAACAAAACCAGGTGTTTTGTTCCCTGGAACAAAAGCGGAAGCATCCTCAGGTGTTTATAATTAAAGGTCTATTTTAAGCGTAAAATCAGGTGGAAAGCCTTGCGTGCTCAGTTACCTACATCCAGATGTAAGGCTTTTAATAGAGATCGAGAGAGGATGCTTGGGACCATCTCTTTGAGGGGTGAGGACTGTGGATATGGATATAGCTGGGGAAGAACGATACACAGGAGAAAATGAAACGCCGTTCGTCAGGTTATCACACTGACACCTTGGCGCAATCCTCATTATGGTCGGGAGAGCCAGAGTCGAAAGAGGGCAAGGACTCAGCTGGTGGCCTGTTCAGGGCCCCTCTGCCTATGCAGCTAAAACTGGCAGGCGGGGAAGCCCACACGGCAGTCAGCTGAGCGTCGCTGGGCGGGGTCGCAGGACTCAGCCTGAGGCTGAGTCCCTGCCGGCTCTGCTCCTCTGGTCCGCGTTTGCATGGGTACCGAGCTGGCCAGATGCCGAGGAAGCAGTGACCGGGAAAAGGAGGCGCGCCCTGACCCCTAGGTTGGGAGGCTCTTTTCTACTGAAGCTGTTCCGCAGATTTGCCATGAACAGTATTCAGTTCTTGTATCCAGTTGCATCCTCACCTGAAAGCCCACCCATAGCCCCTCTCACCAGGCCTGGCTCAACTTTATCCGTGGTTTAAAGTGATACTTTGGGAATCACGTGCAGCTAGTGCCTCATTACGAAATTAGTACACCTTTGGGAGACGTGAAAAACTGAAAACTACTCTGTTTTGGAAAAAACACTAGAACAAATGACTTCTCTCAGGTGGTGGGATACTGAACAGCCACCTGAAAGGAATCTTCATAAACCGTTGTGTCTAGTACGTGTGTGTGTGTGTAAATGTGTATATACATACTTTTATACTTGTATTTAGACAGAGAATGTGAATGTTTCATGAGGCTGAGGAATTGCTTTTACTGTTGGAGATGTAATAAAACATGAACAGAAAATGAAACCTTTCTTTCACCAGGAAAACTGTTGTACGGAAATGTACAGACATTTTATGAAAAAAAGCTTTAGGCAGGTGGTAGAACATAAAGCAGATCTGGTTCAGCAAATTGAAACGGCAAATTTTTTGTCTATAAGAACTACTTGCCCAGTCTTAGTCAGCTAGACCCTATTCCACTCTAATGGACTACCTAGAGAGGAACAATGATTAGAGTCTTTGGGATGAACTCCGCTTTCTACTGGGTTTGTTTCAGTAGTTCAGATATTAACAGCATTAGTAGTGTCTTTGTAATTGACCTGGTTTGTCTTATGCTATGGTCCAAAACCTCTACCAGAAACTTATTGTTGAAAGGAACTGGTCATTGTATTTATTACCTTACTGTGGAAGCCCCCCATTTAAGTAGATCTCCGAGCCCTGCTTCTTGTAATTTTTAGATTTGAACCTGTTTTATGTTCTTTGAATCTAGCAGTAAATACAAAGGAAAAGGTTGTCCCCCTTTTGAAATTAACATCTTTTGCTGAAAGTATTAGTTTTCATTGTTTTCACTTTGATGTGCATGAGGATTGAATAACAGAATATATGTTATGAATTACTGAAAATGTGTGGTGGTGAGGCTGCCACCACTGGGTTTGAGACTAAAAAAGGTTATTTCCGAAACTAAAACCTCAATTACTCTTGCAGCAACCTAATAGTAACATGAAAAACAGTACTGATTTTCAAGGTAAGTTTTAAATGTTGAATTTAAGAATCTGGAAGTGAATGCCATAGAACTGTAGAGAAACTCATGTGGATTTGTCACCTACGCAGCAGGAAGTGTTTTACTAGTGTTAGACTTTAAAATACCTTGGTAAACTACATTTTCATTTCATTTCAACAAACATTTCCTGAGGGCCTGCTGTGTGACAACATCTAGGAAGAATGAAATACAGACCTGGGTCTAAGTTTGACAGGAAGATGGACGGGCATGGGGTGATTACTTTGCAGAAAAGGGCCAGGGAGGTGAAACACAGGAGGAACGCGCTATCGGGTACGCAGAGGAAAGAACGGGACATCTACTTGACCTGGACATTGAACTGTCCAGTGGCTGTTTGTCAGGGCAAAAGGCGGCCATTCATTTCAAGCACAGGGCAGAACACAGATGCAAGGGCATAGAAGCAAGAGTGCAGGGAACTGTGAGCTCTGTAGTGTCCTCTGGGTATGAGTGGCATGGCGACAGGAGATGATATTGGTGGTTAAGTGACAGCCAGATCCTGAAAGGCCCTATTTGTCTCA
>NW_027424100.1:0-7214 GCF_036562045.2 Rhinolophus sinicus | reverse complement strand
TTATCCATTCATCTATCGAAGGACATTTTGGTTGTTTCCATGTCTTGGCCACCGTAAACAAAGCTGCAATGAACATTGGAGCACACGACAACACAGTATTTTTAAAAAACACTTTTGCTAGCTGTCTCAATAATTCACTTGAGGAGCATCAGATTGTTTCTCACTACTATTTCTTGTATAAAAAAAAAATACCATTTGAATGCTATAGTAGTATATGCGTACTGTGTCATTTTAGTAAAAGTTGATTATTTTTACCTTTTCCATTTTAAGTTACATCATCTCTGAGTTAGGGTAATCAACCATGCAGGTCTTTTAACTTAATGCTAAATCAGCCATCGTAACACAGGATCAAGCTCCTCTGTGGGGCAGCCAGGCATCTCATAGGAGCCAGGGGGCTAATCTGGACTTTAAAATTTTTCTGTGGGTAGCAGGCTGCCTGGGTTAATATCAACAGGAGGTATGGGATGTTGCATGGCCTTCATTGAGTAAGTGGTCCAAGGCTCTGCCATGTGTCAAGTCTTCTGCTTTCTCTAAGAACTCCTTTTCACCTGGCTTTTAGGTTTACCACAGAAAAAGAATGGACCTGAGAATCACTTACTGTTATTTATTTTTTTAACCTTCCTGAAATAAACAACAAACACACAAATAAATAACTTTCTCTTTTTCCTTTATATGGCAGGAAATCTCTATGTGTAAAATCTACCCCTGAAAGAAAACTAACATATCCTAACAGAAGACTGTGATGAGGGGGATCAGAACGGTGTCCAATGTTGCATTAGATACAGGCTTTTAGAAAGACTAATGCATTGAAAAGCAAATATATTGGCACTATCCATAACCCCGACATTTTGACAAATACCTCAGTGTCTGCCTGTGTGATCAAATTGATTATCTCTGTGAGTTTCCTTCAAAGCCAGTCACCTCTGCATCACCTTCCACTTGATTCTATAAAATCCTGGGGCTTGATGCCAGCATGCTGTTTTTACCCCAGAATTCTTTGCCACTTTTTTCCATTATTCTCATCCCTCCTGAAAAAAAAGTAGTTCAAGGAATGTAGTGGGAGCTATCTTAAGGGTGAGGTAAATATGGTTCATTGCTGAGTTTTGTTGAGGAAATAAAACTTTGTTAGAGGGACCTGAAGGCAATTCATTTCATTCTTTCTTGAAATTTTCACTGAGAATACTCTAGGTGGGTTTCCCTGGCTGAGTTTAACTCTGCCATATGAAAGGCAGCTATGGAAATGGAGGAGAGCATAGTTCATTGGGATAAAAGCATCTTGTAATTGCATTAACTTGAGAGTAGAAAATGCCTATCAAATGTTAGTTGGTGGTAGTGGTGTTCTGAGGAGGAGAACCATAGGGAGATAGGAGACAATTCAATTCTGATAGAAACCTTTAATGAAGTTAGAGCCACTAAAATTAATTCACCTTAATTTAAACTGAGGCATATATATATATATATATATATATATATATATATATATATATATTCTTCATTCATTTAGCAAATGTTTATTGAAACTTTGCTGAGTCTCAGACCATGTGCTAAGTCCTAAGAATGCTAAGGATGGTTGGTTACCTCAGGTTATAGGCAGTTTGCCTAATATCTATTCCAAAAGGTCTTCCTCTGCCTCTCTAGTCTTTGGCAGGGAGAACAGGATTTGAGGCTGGAAGCTGGCTCTCAATTTTTTTTTCTCAGAAAAGAATAAATTAGAAGATGGAAGACATTTAAGTGAGGAGATGAGGAAAACAGATCAACATGGGGAATGAGAAGAAAGGCACCTGAAGCGTGCCACAGACAGTGTCTGTTAATGGCATTGACATTCTCTCCATCCTTAGTTTGAGGCATATCCGACCTCCAAAATGGTTCATTCATGTTCTCTCCTTTCCACCATAAGTAACTCAAATCTAAGTTATTATTTTTGCCTGGCTTCCTACAGTGGCTTCTAAAGTGATCTCCTTGATTCCAGTCTCATCGAATCCCTTCAATTCAGCTACACTTTTCAGCAGGAACGTTGTGGGACAAATAACTTCCCAATTGAACTCCCTGCCTTCCAACTCTCCCCATTCAAACCCATTGTACACACAACCACCAGATTAACCATACTGCTGTTCAACTTTCTGCATGTTACTCCACACTAAGGTCTTGAACCAAAGGAATGTCATGATAAAGCACGGTCTACCACATAGACTCTCTGCAGTGCTTTGCACCTGGTTGTCCTGTACCCCCTAAAAGTATACCACATGCCGGTTAAACTGGAATTCCCACTGGTCCCTAAAGCCCTCTGTCTCTTGTCTTTCCTGTCTCTTGGGCTTGCTTGTGTTCTCTTCTTCTGGAAGAGTCCCTGAAATGTCCTTGCTCTCATGCTTCTAAATATTAGTTAAAGCATGTCTCAGTCAGTACCCCCTCTCTGCAACTTTTTGCACCTATTTTATGAGTTATAATATACCCTTCTCCTGGCACTCCTAACCCTTCTAGCCATTCTGAAAGTACTTAGCATATTCTCCCTTGAAGCGCCCTGTGGACCTCTTGCTCTGTGAGACCTGGGAGGGTTGTCATGACGTCTTCTCTTTCCTGCCAAACCCAGCACAGTGCGTGGCACTTTATAATATTATCTTTGAAGAGGTAAGAAAAGTTGATGGCAAATACAAACATAAATTTTAAAAAGGTTTTTAAAGTAAATGCAGTTGTTAAAACTCGCCTTTCATGAACACTGCCCAAATAATGACAATTTTGAACGATAGAATGAAGATGGTCTATAAAGGGCTCCTTTCTCTTGGCGAACTCTTTGTAGTATCTTGGTCCCATCCTTGTTGGGTCAGCTTTAGTAATCTGACTCCAGTACTCTGAAATTGCTTACCACCATTTCAACAACTTCTGCTCTAAATATTGTCATTGTGTTTTTATTGTTTGTGTGTTTGTTTATGAACAACTTAAATAAATGTACGGCAGGCAAAGACTGCTTTCTTATAGTGTAACCCAGTATACAGAGGGTGCCAAAAGATGTATACATATTTTAAGAAAGAAAAAACTTTTAAATTGTAATACTCAATATATACCGATAACAAAAGTTGAATACAAGTCACGTTTGACTTCTGCAGTTACAAGAGGTGCCCAAGTGGTTACCATCAGTATCCAGACACTTCTGATTACGACAAATTACTGCTTGAGCAATGTTGACCAAAGTGTCCACTTGTATACATTTTTTGGCAGCCCCGGTACTTGTCAGTTGGACCATTGTATTCCTATTGAGACATCCCTCAAACCCAGGCGTCCAGAGATACATTCAACAAGGAATCTCAGACCTGATCACCTAGGACCTGGAAGCTGGAGTCTGATGCAGCATTCTCCGGACATATTATGCTGAACATGAGTCATTAGCAGTGAGGTAGGCAAGGGTTTCTCACTAAAATGAGTACATTGTGGCCACCGACAGTGACAACAGGGATGTCCCGATGATTTCAGCATCCGTAGAAAAAATAGCAATGAAGTGCAAGCCAAAAGGTAAACCAAGATAAAGCTCTCACGCACCTAGAGAGATCCCTCACCTATTTTTTTTTCCTTCTTCAATAAATATTTTGTAGGGTATCCGATGGACACTTGTCTCATTAGGGAGACCACCTCAGGGATGATGTAGATGCCTGATCACTGCACTGTACACCTGAAGCTGACGCTGAACAATAATGAATGTCAACTACAATTATATATATATAATTACTAGAAGTGGAGTACAGCATTAGGAATAGAGGCAGTGGAAATGTAATGGCTGTACGTGATGTCAGAGGGGTAGTAGGTGGGGAAGGAGGGTTATCACTGTGTGAGGGGTATACATGATAAATGTTTAACTATTACATTGTTTTGTACACCTGAAACTAATTTTTAAAAATTAAAATAATAAATAAATAAATAAATAAATAAATAAATGAATAAATAAATAAAGTGCAAGGAGTCACCCCTCCACCTGCTGCAGAGGAGACAGATCTCGTCTTCCTTTTTCTAACTGAGAAGGTACCATGCAAAAGGCTCAAGCCTTACCTGGAATCTTCCTTTCTGCACTTACTGACATTTAGGAGCCAAAACCCATTATCTTAACATTGGCTAAATAAGGTCTCTCCAGTTAATTTTGCCTATAAAACAATTTTCTTATTCAAGAACACTGAACACTGGACTCCATCTCTCATAATAAAGAGGCCATTAATTCTCTGCTACTGCTCGTTATTCTTGTTAACTATTCGAAGACTTTTTGCTGGAGGCAAAATGTATCTATTAGAGCCAGCAAATCAGGATTGCTAACATGCTGAGGCCAGCGTCCTCACACAGGCACTCAGCAAAGCCAGGGACATTGAACTCCACCAGCTGGGCTCCGTGCTGAGCATCTGTGCTGTTGTGAGCCCTGGGAGGGAAGGTGGGAAGGCAGGCTGTTCAAGCAGCAAAGTCGCTATTCAGATTTGCTTATTCAGAGCCCTCTGTCCTGAATGCGTAGCACAAACAGTTTTCTAAGAGTAATAATTGACTGATCACTTCAATTTATCTTTAGGGTTTTTTTGGTTTTTTTTTGTTTTGTTTTTTAACGGAAAACTGGTTTCTATAAGGGGAGGGTGAAAATGAGGAAGGAGGCGTGGTGATCTCACTCTGGCACTCCCTGTGAAATATAGTGAGGTCGAAGAGAAAGTAAAGAAATGAACATTTCCTGATCAATTAACTTACTTCTTACAGTTGGCTTTTTAAAAGCAATTTTATTGAAGTATGTTTTATGTCATAAAATATACCCATTTCTTATGTAAAAAGCAATAATTTTTACTAACTTTTACCACGTGGTGCAATTATGTCTATTAATCAGTTTTAGAACACTTTCATTTCTCCCAATAATATCCCTTTTTCCCATTTATAGCTGATTCTAATCCACTCCCACCCCTAGGCTCTGGCAGCCACTAATCTACTTTCTATCTCTTTAATTTGCTTTTGGTGACATTTTCCATAAAGGGCCCATACATTATGTGATGTCTTTTGTCTGGCCTCTTTCATTTAGCATAATGTTTGAGGTTCATCCATGCCTCAGCATGGGTCCGTAATTCCTTCCTTTCTATTCCTGAATAGTATTCTGTGTAGAATACACCCCATTGTGTTGACCCATTCACCAGTTGATGAATATTTGGGTTATTTCCAGTGTTTTACTATTACAAATAATGCTGTTATAGACATTTGTGAATATCCATAAGCAGGTCTTTGTGTGGACATGTTTTCAATTCTTTTGGACATATACATAGATGTGGAATGGCTGGGTCATATGGTATTTTTATGTTTAACCTTTTGAAAAATTCCCAAATTGTTTTCCAAAGTGGCTGCAACATGTTACAGTCCCACCAAAAATGTATGAGTGTTCCTATTGCTCTGTATCTCCACCAACATTTCTTATTGTCTGTCTATTTATTTCAGTCACTCTAGTGGGTGAAAGAAACATGGTATTTTGTTGTGGTATTAATTTGCATTTCTCTAATAAATAATATGTTGAGCATCTTTTATGTACTTATTGGCCACTCATGTCCTCTTTGGGATAATTATCTGTTCATATTCTTTACCCATTTTTTGATTGGGTTGTCTTTCAATAATTGAGTTGTAAATGTTCTTTGTAAATTCTAGATGCTAGTACTTTATGAGATTTGTGCTTTGCAAATATGTGTCTCCTAATCTGTTACGTGTCTTTTATTTTCTTAACAATGTCTTTTAAAGTGCAAAAGTTTTGAATTTTGAGGCCCAATTTATCATTTTCTTTCTTTTTTTGGTGTCCTACCTAGAAAACCTTTGTATCAGACAAGACATCAATGATTTTCTAGTGTGATCTCTTGTGAAAATTGTTTTAGTTTTTACATTTAAGTCTATGATCATGTTGAGTTAATTTTTGTGTATGTGAGGTGATAGTCTAAGTTCATCTTTTGCCTATGGATATACAAATTTCCCAGCATCTTTTGATGGAGAGAGTACTTTCACTGATGAATTAATTGCCGTGGGACGTTTGTAAAACAATCAAGTCCTACGAGTATAAGGGTTTATTTCTGTACTTTCCGTTTGTTTACAATTAGCTTAGGATTTAAGTATTACTATCCCAGTTTTCCAGATGATGGAACTGAGGCTGGTCAGTGTTAGAACAGGCTTCAAAATTTAGGTTTTTCCTTTCTCTAATGTTCATGTTCTTTTCTTAAATAACTGCACAATACAAAAAATATTATTTTAAAATATCGTAGTATTGATAAAGGGATCAGACTTCTGAGATTTATCTTTACTAATGGACTTAGCATTGAAAGGATGCCCTGTATCTTTCAATATAAGGAAAGATAATTTAGAAGAACAACACCCCCCACCCCACTTTATTTTATCCATTGGTAACAATGTAAGAAATGGGTACTTTACTTTTTCATTCATTTATTCATACAACAAATCTTTATCGAGTTTCAGCAATGTAGGGAAACCCACTAATCTATTAATAATAGGTATTTATAAGATATCCTCCTTGTTCATCTACATGAACCTCTGTTAATTGCTACTCCCCATCTTCTGAGAGATGTCAATTCAATCGTGTTTCTAACCACTTACTCCCTTCCCTCTTCCCCAACAGACAAAGGCCCAGAAGTCACAAAGCCTCTGGTGTGAAGCTCAATAAGAACCATAAAAGAACACCGGCCTGAGGCAAAAACATCTCACATAGCCTACTCTGTCTCCATTTGTTACTTTGCATCTGTTCTCTTGCATCTTGGCTTTTTTCCTTTAGTCCTGAGAATTTTTGGTTCCTGAATATTTCCTTTATCTTTTGACCACTTGCTTTGCTCCACTTTCTTTTTTGTTTTGTGCTTTGAAATTTTCTGTCTCTACTTACCTAAGTCTGACTTGTTCTACTGATCTATGTAGTGACCTCTCGTTGTGACCTGCACCTGTGTCTCGTCTTTAGCTTAGGTGCCCTTCCACTGGGAATAGTTTACGCTAGATGGTTAGTTCGGCCTTGACCATCGGAAACTTGGCTCTGACCGGGGCCTACTTGTCTCTGAGTCCTTGGGAACTGTCTTCTGTTTTCATTGGTATTACCCTGTTCTAAGTGTTGTTGGACAGTGATTATTAAGGGTGTGGGCTCTGAGCTAAGACTGTAGATTAAAACTTTGGATCGTCCTTCGCTGGCTATGTAAACTTGGGCAAATAACTCAGTCTTTTTGTGTCTTAACCTC
>NW_027424099.1:0-7215 GCF_036562045.2 Rhinolophus sinicus | reverse complement strand
GCACAGAGTAGCAGATTGGATCAAAACATTAAACCTAGCCATATGCTGTCCCCAAGAGACACATCTCAGCTACAAGGACAAGCATAGACTCAAAGTGAAGGGGTGGAAATGGACGCTCCAAGCAAATGGTATCCAGAGAAAATCAGGAGTAGCTATACTGATACCAGATGAAACAGACTTCAGGGTGAAAAAGGTAACAAGAGACAAAGATGGACATTTCATAATGGTAAAGTAAAATATACAACAAGAATACATCACAGTCATCATAACAGAAGACATCAAAATTTATGTCCCCAATCAGAGAGTAACAAAATATACCAAGCAACTACTAACAGAACAAAAGGGAGAAATTGACCAAAACACAATTATACTAGGGGACCTAAATACATCATTGATAGCTATGGATAGATCATACAAACAGAAAATAAATAATGAAATAGCAGCCCTAAGTGACACATTAGATGAAATGGACATAATTGACATTTATAGAGCACTTCATCCTAAAACATCAGACTATACATTCTTTTCTAGTGTACATGGAACATTCTCAAGGATAGACCGTATATTGGGACATAAAATCAGTCTCAACAAATTTAAGAAGATTGAAATCATACCATGCATATTCTCTGATCACAAGGCTTTGAAATTGATATCAAATGCAAAAGAAAGCAGGAAAAACACAAATACATGGAGATTAAACAACATACTTTTAAAGAATGGGTCAAAGAAGAAATTAGAGGAGAGATCAAAAGATACATAGAAACAAATGACAATGAAAATACATCCTACCAAAATTTTTGGGATGCAGCGAAAGCAGTTTTAAGAGGGAAATTTATCTCATTACAGGCCTATCTCAAGAAACAAGAAAACTCCCAAATAAATAACCTCATGTTACACCTTAAAGAACTAGAAAAGAAGAACAAGTAAAACCCAAGGTCAGCAGAAGAAAGGAAATAATAAAATTAGAGCAGAACTAAATGAAATAGAGAACAAAAAGACAATAGAAAAATTAATGTGACAAAGAGCTGGTTCTTTGAAAAGATTAACAAAATTGACAAACCCTTGGCTAGACTTACTAAGATAAAAGAGAGAAGACACTGATTAACAAAATCAGAAAAAAAGGGAAGTTATCACAGATGCCAAAGAAATACAAAGGATCATCCAAGAATACTATGAAGGACTATATGCCACCAAATTCAACAACCTAGAAAAAATGGACAAGTTCTTAGAAACATATAGCCTTCCAAGGCTGAACCATGTAGAACTGGAAAATCTAAACTGTCCGATCAACAGTAACGAAATTGAATCAATCATCCAAAACCTTCCCTAAAGCGAAAGTCCAGGACCAGAAGGCTTCATTAGTGAATTCAACCAAACCTTCAAAGAGGATCTAATACCAATCCTGCTCAAACTCTTCCAAAAAATTGAAGAAGAGACAGTACTCCCTAAGTCATTTTATGAGGCCAACATTACCCTGATACCAAAACCTGGTAAGGACAGCACAAAAAAAGAGAACAACAGACCAATATCTCTGATGAATACCGATGCAAATATCCTAAACAAAATTCTAGCAAATCGAATACAACAATGCATTAAAAAGATTATTCATAATGACCAAGTAGGGTTCATCCCCGGGGACAAGGATGGTTCAACATACACAAATCCATCAATGTGACACATCACATAAACAAAATAAAGGACAAAAATCATATGATTATATCAATTGATGCAGAAAAGCATTTGACAAGATACAACATCCATTTATGATTAAAACACTTAATAAAATGGGTATAGAAGGAAAATACCTTAAAATAATAAAGGCCATATATGAAAAGCCCTCTGCTAATCTCATAATTAATGGAGAAAAACTGAAGCCCTTTGCTCTACGTTCAGGAACACGACAGGGATGTTCCCTATCACCTCTGCTTTTCAACATAGTGTTGGAAGTCCTTGCCAGAGCAATCAGGCAAGAGAAAGAAATAAAAGGCATCCAAATTGGGAATGAAGAAGTTAAATGATCACTTTTTGCAGATGACATGATGCTATATATAGAAAACCCTAAAGACTCCACCAAAAAGCTATTAGAAACAATCAACAAATACAGTAAAGTTGCCGGCTACAAAATCAACGCACAAAAGTCCATTGCCTTCCTATATACTAACAATGAAATCTCAGAAAAAGAAATACAAAAACAATTCCTTTTGCAATTGCAGCAAAAAGAATAAAATACCTAGGAATAAACTTAACCAAGGATGTGAAAGACCTATATGCTGAAAACTATAAGACATTTTTGAAAGAAATTGAAGAAGACACAAAGAAATGGAAAGACATTCCATGCTCATGGATTGGAAGAATCAACATAGTTAAAATGGCCATATTACCCAAAGCAATATACAGATTCAATGCAATCCCCATCAAAATCCCAATGGCATATTTTAAAGAAATAGAACAAAAAATCATCAGATTTGTTTGGAACCACAAAAGACCCCGAATAGCCAAAGCAATCTTAAGAAGAAAGAACAATAATGGAGGTATCACACTTCCTGACTTTGGCTTGTACTACAGGGCTACAATAATCAAAACAGCATGGTATTGGCAGAAAACAGACACATAGACCAATGGAATAGAATTGAGAACCCAGAAATAAAACCACATAAATGTGGACAGATAATTTTGACAAAGAAGCTAAAAACATACAATGGAGCAAAGACAGCCTCTTCAATAAATGGTGCTGGGAGAATTGGCCAGCCACGTGCAAAAGAATGAAACTGGACTGCTATTTGTCACCATGTACCAAAGTTAATTCAAAATGGATCAAAGACTTAAGCATAAGACCTGACACAATAAACTGCATAGAAGAAAACATAGGTACTAAACTTATGGACCTTGGGTTCAAAGAGCATTTTATGAACTTGACTCCAAAGGCAATGGAAGTAAAAGCTAAAATAAACAAATGGGACTATATGAAACTTAAAAGCTTCTGCACAGCAAAAGAAACCATTGACAAAATAAAGAGGCCACCAACTGAATGGGAGAAGATTTTTGCAAACAGTGCCTCCGATAAGGGGCTAGTATCCAGAATATACAAGGAACTCATGCAACTCAACAACAAAAAAACAAACAACCCAATTGAAAAATGGGCAGAGGACTTGAAGAGACATTTCTCCAAAGAGGACATACAAATGGCAAATAGACATATGAAAAAATGCTCAACATCACTAATCATCAGAGAAATGCAAATCAAAACCACAATGAGATATCACCTCACCCCAGTCAGAATGGCTATCATCAACAAGACAAATAGTAACAAATGTTGGAGAGGCTGTGGAGAAAAAAGAACCCTCATACGCTGTTGGTGGGAATGCAGACTGGTGCAGCCGTTATGGAAGGTGGTGTGGAGGTTCCTCAAAGAATTACGAATAGGATTGCCATATGACCCAGCAATCCTCTCCTGGGTATCTACCCAAAAATCTGAAAACATTTAGAGATAAAGACACGTGCTCCAATGTTCATTGCAGCTTTGTTTACGTGGCCAAGACATGGAAACAACCAAAATGTCCTTCGATAGATGAATGGATAAAGAAGTTGTGGTATATATACACAATGGTATACTATGCCGCAGCAAGAAGAGATGGTATAGGAACATTTGTGGCAACATGGATGGACCTCGAGACAGTAATGCTGAGCAACACAAGTCAGACAGAAAAAGCAGAGAACCATGTGATTTCACTGATATGTGGTATATAAACCAAAAACAACAAAAGAACAAGACAAACAAATGAGAAACAGAAACTCATAGACACAGACAATGGTTTAGTGGTTGCCAGAGGGTAAGGGGGGTGGGGGGTGGGAGATGAGGGTAAGGGGGATCGAATATATAGTGATGGAAGGAGAACTGACTCTGGGTGATGAACACACAATGGGATTTATAGATGATGTAATACAGAATTGTACACCTGAAATCTATGTAATTTTACTAGCAATTGTCACCCCAATAAATTTAATAAAATAAAATAAAAAGAAAACAAACAAACAAAAAAAAACACCTTATGGACTTTGGGTTCAAAGACCATTTTACAAATTTGACTCCAAAGGCAAGGGAAGTGAAAGCTAAAATAAACAAATGGGACTATATGACACTTCAAAGCTTCTGCACAGCAAAAGAAACCATCGACAAAATAAAGAGGCCACCAACTGAATGGGAGAAGATTTTTGCAAACAGTGCCTCCAATAAGGGGCTAATATCCAAAATATACAAGGAATCATGAAACTCAACAACAAAAAAACAAACAACCCAATTGAAAAATGGGCAGAGGACCTGAAGACACATTTTTCCAAAGAGGGCATACAAATGGCAAATAGACACATGAAAAAATGCTCAAATCACTAATCATCAGAGAAATGCAAATCAAAACCACAATGAGATATCACCTCACCCCAGTCAGAATGGCTATCATCAACAAGACAAATAGTAACAAATGTTGGAGAGTCTGTGGAGAAAAAGGAACCCTCATACACTGTTGGTGGGAATGCAGACTGGTGCAGCCATTATGGAAGGCAGTGTGGAGGTTCCTCAAAGAATTACGAATAGAATTGCCATATGACTCAGCAATCCCTCTCCTGGGTATCTCCCCAAAAATCTGAAAACATTTAGAGATAAAGACACGCAGCGCAATGTTCATTGCAGCTTTGTTTACAGTGCCCAAGACATGGAAACAACCAAAATGTCCTTCGATAGATGAATGGATAAAGAAGTTGTGGTATATAGACACAATGGAATACTATTCGGTGGTAAGAAAAGATGATATAGGAACATTTGTGACAACATGGATGGATCTTGAGAAAGTAATGCTGAGCGAAGTAAGTCAGATAGAAAAAGCAGAGAACCATGTGATTTCACTGATATGTGGTATATAAACCAAAAACAACAAAAGAACAAGACAAGCACATGGGAAACAAAAACTCATAGAGACAGACAATAGTTTAGTGGTTACCAGAGGGTAAGGGGGGTGGGGGATGGGAGATGAGGGTAAGCGGTATCAAATATATAGTGATGGAATGAGAACTGACTCTGGGTGGTGAACACACAATGGGATTTATAGATGATGTAATACAGAATTGTACACCTGAAATCTATGTAATTTTACTAACAATTGTCATCTTGATAAATTTAAAAAAGAAAAGAACTTTGACTCAAGTGTGTGTGTGTATGTGTGTGTGTGTGTGTTTGTTTGTATTTGTTTGGTCATGTGTGTTTTTATCTGTGTGCATTTAAATGTTTGATATTCTTTTGTTTTTGCTTTATTGAATAATTCATCATCTTGCAACTGGTCAAGTGTATCTTCTTAATAGTTTGGTTCATGCTTACTTCTTCACTTAATAGTCTTGGCACCTAATACTCCTATCTTCTCTTCAGAACATTTGTCTACATCTTGTACCTGCTTTGTCTACTTCTTTTGGAAAAAGTTATTTGTGGGGAACTTGTGGATTTCTGTATTCAACCCTGAGTAAAGCATCTGAAAGTGCACTCTATTGAATTACATGGGTATACATTCCTGAAAGATAAACTCTTCAGGTGCACTATGGCATAGCTTATGAAGGAGCTCTCCTCTAATACAGTTGATATGAATCAGGGTCTCATCCAAGCCTTCAGTAAAATTTTCCATCCAATCTTCTTTCTCAGATTTGACATGTACTTCCATCAACACTGTACTTACAGTCTCGGTGACATGACTAAAACTCCTCAAGGGTAGTGAGCGATGGTATGTTCTACTTTTTCTTTCATCTTTCCCTCTGTCTCTACCAAAAGCATCAGGAAAAATCCAAGATAAGATGCTTAATTCTATGCAGGTCACAATGCATAGAATTAAGTATAACAATTAAGTATAACTCAGTTTCTCAGACTTCAAAGGGTTAGAGAATTAAAATAGAAGATGGGGAAAGGGGTACACACTGAATCACTCTGACAAATTTGCTGGAACATCCTCCAGGACTACCTGTGGGCCTCTGGAGAGCCCACATGTTTTCCCTGAAGGGCCATGGGCCCCCTCTGACAGTGCATTCTGGCTGTTTTATGGGCTGCATTCTGGCTGCTCTGGGATTTGTTAATTTCACTTATGGATCACCACTGTTGTTGACCTGCTCTCTTTTATGAGTCCCTCAATTCTGCAGTTACTTTGGTTATTATGTGGTCTGAACTCCTTCAGAGTTTGCACAACACAAAAGGGTGGAAATGGAAGAAAAAAGGTAGAACAAGGGTTCTCCCTCCCCCAACATTAAACTGACTTCATTAAGTCCAAACAAAATGTCATTCTTTCTAGGTCTCTTATTGTGCCCCTGATGTGAAAATTATTTAATTTTATTTGATTTTTTCAAAAAAAAATATTTTTTTTAATTAAATTTATTGGGGTGACAATTGTTAGTAAAATTACATAGATTTCAGGTGTACAATTCTGTATTACATCATCTATAAATCCCATTGTGTGTTCATCACCCAGAGTCAGTTCTCCTTCCATCACCATATATTCGATCCCCCTTACCCTCATCTCCCACCCCCCAACCCCCGCCCCCCTTACCCTCTGGCAACCACTCAACTATTGTCTGTGTCTATGAGTTTCTGTTTCTCATTTGTTTGTCTTGTTCTTTTGTTGTTTTTGGTTTATATACCACATATCAGTGAAATCGCATGGTTCTCTGCTTTTTCTGTCTGACTTGTTTTGCTCAGCATTACTCTCTCAAGATCCATCCATGTTGTCACAAATGTTCCTATATCATCTTTTGATTTTTTCAAAAATTTTTAATGAATTACCTCCCCCAAAGAAGAAAACTTATAATCCTGTCACTGGTTTCCTCTGACTCAGGGTCAGACAGAAATGTGGTGTCCACCCCAAGATCAAGACTCTCTGCTCCCCATCAACTGGGGGCCCTGGGCAAGAAAAGTGCATTGACTGCCCCCTCCTGGGTGTCCTAGTCACAGAGCCAGCCAAGGGCACTATAACTCAAATCTGTCCCCTCATTGCTCCTACTCTATGAGACTCTAAGGAAGTCAGTCTAGCAGCTTGCTCAGCGAGGCCCAAGTGTCCTATAGTAGCTCTCTTCCAGACCTTTTGCTCTGTATAGCTTAGCCAGCTCTGCCAGAGATGAAAGTAAGCCCCCTCCAGCTACTCAGTAAAATTGCCAATTAAATCAGAAAAACCGAATTGGATCTAGCGGATG
>NW_027424098.1:0-7218 GCF_036562045.2 Rhinolophus sinicus | reverse complement strand
AATAATTATTGATCTGGTGGCCAATAGGGGAATGGGGCTTAGATCCTGAGCAGGCACATGTTCTCTTGCAAGACAGAGATATCTGTATCAATTTCAAGCAAGAAAGGAAGCACAGGTCGTTAGGAGAGAAGTGAGTCAAGGTTTTTGAGTGCATAATTCCCAGATGTCCACATCCCAATCAGCGTCTTATTCCTTCTCAATCAGATCAAGCATGCTTGGCATAGCCAACTGGTTGGGAATGCTAATTCAACCTTCATTGGAGCACTGCTGTCATAATACGCTCCAGACCTTGTCCTCAGCTCTTTTGCTCTGCATCCAAAGGAGATGACAGTGTCTATACACTGGCAGGGAGGCTACCTGGTTTTCACTCCTTGACTTAATTTAGTAGTTAGTTACCCTCAGCCATTCATTATTTTTCAACAATAGTCCTCCTATTCCTTTTGTCATAATAATTACTACTTCTCCTAGACCTCTCACAAGTCTGAGATTTTGCACTTGCCCGTGCATTTCCTTTAACCAGTATAGTATACTATCCCAGTTCCTCACTGGTGAAAGTTTCAACAATTTCACTGTCACCTTGTGCCAGTCTATCTGTGTTTTGCCCTTAACCAGTGAGTGAGTGTGTCCCCATTGCAGCTCCTGATGCCTATGGTGATGCTGAACCATGGGGAATCCCAGGAATAGGAGAAGTACTTGGAAATACACATATAAGCTACATATTCTAAAGTGTCATGCTTCCTGAAGCTCAGGACCCATGGCAGGGGTACTACTTGCCCAAGTTTAAGGGTGGCGCTATATTCAGCATTTGCAAACACCAGTAGGTTCCCTTTATATTTGTACCAATTTATATTTCTATCAGCGATGTATAAGAATTAAAATACGTATTACAGTAAAAAACACATTGTCATTAATCCCCTCTAAGTACTCCCCTAGCTTCACACCCTTATCCCATCATTTTTGTCACTTTCTGAAGCAGTTCTGGAAGTCCCTTTTGTGAGTGTCTTTAGTTGCGCTGTTGTGGCTGCGCTGTGATGTCTGAATCGATTCAAAACATTTACCTTTCATAGTCATTTTGAATTTGGGGAAGAGCCAGAAGTTGCACAGTGCCAGATCAGATGAATAAGATGGATGAGGACACACTATAATGTTTTTATTTGACAGAAATTGCCATACCACAAGCAATGTGTGACATGGAGTGTTGACATGATGGAGGACGAAACTGTTTGCCCATTTCTAAGGCCATTTTCTAAACACATTGTTTCTTAAATATTCTAAAAAACCCTTATAATATTCAGGGTTCACTGTAATGTTCTTGGGTACAAACGCAGCTCACACAATTCCATCAAGGTCAAAAAACACAATTAACATTATCTTGATGTTCCTCGTAGATCTTGATTGACTTTTTTTCTTTCTTTTTTTTTTACACGAGGAAAACTGAGTTATTTCCATTGAGGACTCTGAACCTTGGTCTCAGGATCATAACCATAGGCCCAAGTTTCATCTCCTTTGATGACATGTCTTTAAAAGCTGGAATCTGAAGCAGCAACGCCAACGAAATTGACAAACACTGTTGCTTTTGTTTGACGGTCAAAACATCTGGAACAAATTTCGTACTCATTTTCCTCTTGTTCAAATCTGTTGTTAAAATGCTTTGAACAGAACCATAAGAGATTTTCACGTCCTCAGAAATGTCCCTAAGAGTCAATTTCCTGTTTGATTGAAACATTTTGCTTAGTCGTTCAACATTCTCTTGGGTTCTTTATGTTGAAGGACACTCCAATCTCTCTTCATCTTCAATCAAGTCACAACCATTACAAAATCACTTAAACCATTTGTAAACCATCTTCATGGATACTGCAGCATCACTATAAACTAACTTTAACATTTCGTATTTCTTTAGCACTTTTTGCAGTTTGAAACAAAATTTCATGTTAATGCATTGTTCGTGATCCATGATTTATAACACACTTTAAAACACACTTTCTCTCAATCATAAGTCACTCACGACTGACTGCACTGAACAAGTTGAAACTTGTCACACACTGTTAGTAAGGTTCGGCATGCCGCTTCCCATATTGAAGATCCCTGCCTTTCCATTGGATGGCACTTGGCAGCAGTATTTACCTTATTTGTTGATTACACCTCATATTGTATAATTCTATTTATTTGAAGTTTACTACTCGGCAAAATAATCTATGGTGATGGATATAAAAATAGTGGTGTTATTGGACAGGGGAGGAGAGTCACTGGGTCGTGGTATGAGAGAGCCTTCTGAGGTGCTGGAAATATTGTTCATCTTGATGGGTGACAGTTATCATAAGTAAAAGTTAATCAATTGAAATAAATTTAAGGTTTGTGCATTTTGTACAGTATTGAAGGATATTTTTAATTAAATAAATGTAAATAATTTGTTTTGTGCATAGAACAATGATCTAATTTTCCACTGTTCCTTTTTGTAAAAGTTTGAAACATCAGACTTTAAAATTATCACCATCCTTCAAATGTCATATATTATTTTAGCATAAATTCTCATTTAAATATATTGTTTCAACTGAGTGCTTTTCATATAACGATAATGATTTAATTTCCATAAATATATAAAACAATTTGAATGAAACATAACTTAGGTGATGTCAAATGTATATAGGACCTGAAATAACTTGGTCCAAAATTCCTAAAGAATATTTTTATGTCAGACATAAAATACTGCATTAATTCTTTCAGGATTACAAAAAATACTAATGCTAGGATATTAACTTTATTTTGATTATGCTCTTCACATTCTGCTCTTTCATATCTGTTTAGTCTTTCCCTAAATATAGTCTATTAATGACTCCAAATAAAAATACAAATCAACTCATAGACACAGACAATAGTTTAGTGGTTGCCAGAGGGTAAGGGGGGTGGGGGGTGGGGGTGGGAGATGAGGTTAAGGGGGATCGAATATATGGTGATGGAAGGAGAACTGACTCTGGGTGATGAACACACAATGGGATTTATAGATGATGTAATACAGAATTGTACAACTGAAATCTATGTAATTTTACTAACAATTGTCACCCCAATAAATTTAATAAAATAAAATTAAAAAAAAAAAGAAATAATCCATGTTGGGAGTTGATAAGTATAATTTAAGCATCCCTGATGTTTCTAAGCAACTTTTACATAAAGTAACTACAAGGTCATTCAAAACTTTAAATGGTCCTTTTGAATCGTTATATTAATCATGCTCCTTTGCCAGTGGGCTAGGTATGACAGCATGGAAACAGAAATCTCAGGGAATGGAATAATGCAATAAATTTACATATGTGATTTACTGAGCCTGTCACCGTACACATTAGTTATGCTTTCCTGGAAATATTGCACATTGGCAAAATTAGTGGATATATCTACATAAGAGGATGTTAGATCTCAGCTTAATCCACATAAACTGTCACTAAATAAACTTTATACAAAACGTTTATATAGAAACTTAAGGTTTACTAACTTCTATTTATTTTTTTAATCATCCAGTGCACTTAAAAACAGTCATGTAAGGATCTGCCCTCTCTTGAAGTATCATGCACATACTTCTTTTCCCTTCCTTTGCACTAGTCCATTCCCCTAAATAATACCAATCCCCTTTAATTTATTTCCATTAAATCCTTTGGCACAATAGAAAGTTATTTTGGAGCAGTTGTCTTTTCAGGCTTTTTTTTTTTTTTTACCTCAACCCACATTAGGAACTACAGTTTGCATCATTACCTGTTTAAATAGTAATATGATTGGAAAAAATTCATGAACAGTACTTACCCTAAGCATATCAATTCTATTCTATTATTCTATATACATGCTGCCTATTACCAAGTAAATTGATTTGATGATCCTGTCATGTATTGTGTAAAAAACAGATAAAGATACTTTTCAAGAGCTTGCTAAAAAAAAAAAAAAAAAAAAAAAAAAATTCTAAATTTTTGCTTACTTTAATTGAAAATTGAGTCTCAGTTGGGAAGAAAGGGAAATATTATATTTTTGTTACTTCTAAACCATAAATCACCATGTTTTTTAAATAATGCATACCTCTTTTTAATGATCTTAAACACTTTTTATGTCATCTACCTCCACTCATATCCCCACATTCATTAAGGACATCATGCCTGGCTTGTTATCTTCATCCCTATTAAACATGTTTCATCGTGAATGTCTTCAGAGCCATGTGTCATCATATTCAGTGCCTTATTTCACAATTTTCTGACATCAACTGAAATGATTTCTCCTCCATTTTAATTACTTGAAATATTCAACTCCTGAAAGTTTTTTGTACTATACATATGTCTTTTGACATAACATTAAATTTAAAGAGAAAAACATCAAGAATAGTACAAGGAAGTCACATATATCTTTCATCCAAATTCCCCAGTTTTTAATATTTTACCGAATTAAATATAAATTTAAAATTGTTGGTCCTCTAAACTTATTAAAGAAAACACTTAATTGCACATTAGAATATGAACTTTTATGAGTTTATAGGCATAAGTAAATAAGATAAAAAACAAATATGAGTTTTACATTTATCTATAAATGAAGAATCAAATCAATAAAAAAATTTACATATGAATATTAAATATAAGCAAAAGTTTAGATATCTCTTAGATGGGATGAAATAAAATGAACACGTGAAAATTTCAATACAGTGATAAGTCTATTGCTACACTTTGTTAGATTTGTACGATTAAAAATATAAAACTACTCATAGTATTTCTCTTGATTAGTAAATCGTGGATTAACAGTGTAGAAGACAGAACCACTGTGAGGGTATCTTGGGATATTTATGTAAGACAATTTTTTTGAATAAATAAAACCAGAGGACATATTAAAAAAAAAAAAAAAAGCATTAGAGCTTGTAAAAACAAACAACTCAGGAATTACGTTAGAGCTTGTAAAAAGACTCAAGAATTGCATAGTGTTACTTATTTATCTGTCCTCAAGATAATTTATTAATCTAAAAATCAAGGTATCATAGGTTCACTAAATGAAGCAATACTTACTTGGGGAATGGGAGATAAATATATTCAAGTTGCTTAAAATTCACTGTAGTGCAAGTTATTATTGCTGATTCAGTTTGCTAAGTATTATCCAAAAATCAATGTGAGTGGGAAAACAAATTGAACTTGTACTGAGATTTGAATGATTCCAATACTGTTTCTCTTAAGATGTAGCTCCTTAGGCGTCACATAAAATGAGACATAATCAGCTTTCAGTATATATTTGCCTTCATTAATCACAAACTGTAGGCAAATTTGGAACTTGCAAATTTAGATTCTTTATTGTTGTTTCATGTTAATGATTACTGTTGTTTATTCTCCTTTGGGTTTAACATTTTCAGCAACTATAGAGTACAGATGGTGGAAAGCCCTTGCAGAAATGTAATCAGTAAATATGAACATGTTGTATTCAAAACAGATGATAAAGGAAAATACTGAATTACTCTTTACCCTAGATAATAAATCAAAATGCTATGATATAAATGTATATAGCAAAGCAGTCACAATTTTGTTTATCACTGGAATCACTGACTATGTATGTATTACAAAATAAGATATTAATGCCCAATTAAGTGCTTATATTAGACAAAAAGATACACAATAATTTCTATATCACATCTGATGCAAACATTATTGAAATAAGTTTACATAATTCATGAAAATATGATTAACAATAAAAAAAATTAGGAAATTGGTAAAAAAAACCTGTAGTACTTTAAATATTATCTTAACATTAACATCCTATAAAATTGTTAATCTATAAAACCATTTTAATCACAAAATTTACAACCATAGAACTTTAGTTGCATGCAAACACCACCCAAATAAGAACAATAATTTTTAAAAGTATTTTTCAATTAAAAAATATTTAAAATACATGAAATTTACCAATTTCTCCACTTTTCATACAAATAAAATAATATATAGCCTTGAAAACCAACCCTTGATCAGGTTGCTACCAACATAAAAGGTTACCAATTTAGAGGAAGATGTGGCTGAACAATTATCAAGCTTCTTCAGGACTGTTTCAAACATAACAGGAGCAATCAGTCCATTTCCAACCATGCTTCTTCCTTTTTATATAAAAGGGCATGGGATTTAGGAAGAGAAAATTAGTCTCTTTACTCTCACAGTTTGTGAGTTGGCCGTGGGGTATATATTAAAAGGCACATAGGATTTAGTCATATCTACTGATAATCAATTCAAGTTTAAAAGGTGTTTAATTGATATTTTAGTAGTAAGCTACTTACTGAGGAAAATTCCCAGGGGAAAGAAAGGCAGGCAGATGATCCAGTCTAATTTTATTGAAAAATTGATAATTTGAACTCTAGACTAATGGACTAATGTTATTTACTCGGAGAAGAAGTCTTATCAATGAAATGTTTTGAGTGCACTATTCCTAGTATCTTAATTTGGGCTGCTCTAACAAATTTCAATAGATTATATGACTTAAACAACAAATATTTATTTCTCACAGTTCTTGAGGCTGTAAGTCCAAGCGCAGGATAAGAGTATAGTTAGGTTCTTGGTGAGAGCCTTCTTCCTGGTTTACAGATGGCCACCTTTTTACTGTATCCTCACATAGAGACAGAGCAAATTTAGTCTCTTTTTCTTATAAGGACATTAATCTTATCATGGGGGGCTTCACTCTCAGGATCTCATCTAAATCTGCCTCCCAAAGACCCCATCCCTTAATACCATCCCATTGTGTAGTAGGGTTTCAACATATGAATTTTAGGAGGATATAAACATGTAGTCCATAACACTTAGCTTAGGATTTCTTATGGTAAACACATCTACAGGCTATCAAGTATAAAGCATGGCTCCCAGGAGAATTTCACCTAAGCCATATATGTCTCCAATATATAAAATCGAGATGTTTCATAACTTAAGTGCTCCCAGCTGTGTGAGATAATAATCTACTGAATTATCAGAGACTTTATCTTTTAATTAGACGTATTAAGCACATAAGTGTCCAAATGAGCCCATTGCAGGAAAGAAAGACCTGGGTATGCATGTGAAATGTCCCAGACATCTTTCTGCTTTACCCACACCTTTTGATTGCCTGTATCTTTGAAATTATTAGGAATGTGTGATACTGAGTAAGGTCTCCAATTTGTGTGGGCTTGATTTGATAATTAGCGTTTTGTGTTAGTTTGCACTGGTGCTGTGAATACTATTGTCTTCTGGACTC
>NW_027424097.1:0-7218 GCF_036562045.2 Rhinolophus sinicus | reverse complement strand
GGCCTGTAATGAGATAAATTTCCTCTTAAAACTGCTTTCGCTGCATCCCAAAAATTTTGGTAGGATGTATTTTCATTGTCATTTGTTTCTATGTATCTTTTGATCTCTCCTCTAACTTCTTCTTTGACCCAGTCCTTCTTTAAAAGTATGTTGTTTAATCTCCATGTATTTGTGTTCCCGCTTTCTTTTTACAGTTGATATCCAATTTCAAAGCCTTGTGATCAGAGAATATGCATGGTATGATTTCAATCTTCTTAAATTTGTTGAGACTGATTTTATGTCCCAATATATGGTCTATCCTTGAGAATGTTCCATGTACACTAGAAAAGAATGTGTAGTCTGATGTTTTAGGATGAAGTGCTCTATAAATGTCAATTATGTCCATTTCATCTAATGTGTCATTTAGGGCTACTATTTCGTTATTTATTTTCTGTTTGGATGATCTATCCATAGCTGTCAATGGTGCATTTAAATCCCCTAGTATAATTGTGTTTTGGTCAATTTCTCCCTTTAGTTCTGTTAGTAGTTGCTTGGTGTATTTCGGTGCTCCCTGATTGAGGGCATAAATATTGATGACTGTTATGTCTTCTTGTTGTACAGTCCCTTCACCATTATGAAATGTCCATCTTTGTCTCTTGTTATCTTTTTCACCCTGAAGTCTGTTTCATCTGATATCATTATGGCTACACCTGATTTTCTCTGGGTACCATTTGCTTGGAGTGTCAATTGCCACCCTTTCACTTTGAGTCTATGCTTGTCCTTGTAGCTGAGATGTGTCTCTTGGAGACAGCATATGGTTGGGTTTAGTTTTTGATCCAATCTGCTACTCTGTGCCTTTTTATTGGTGAGTTCAGTCCATTTACATTTAGGGTGATTATTGATATGTGAGGATTTCCTGTCATTCTATCTTTAGTTTTCTGGTAAGGCTGTGTCTCCATTGTTTCTTTGCCTTTTGTTGTTGTCTATTATTTCTGTGTGGTGGTATTCTATGATGTTTCCTCTGTTTCTTCTTTTATTTCAGTATATATTTCATTCTGGATTTATTTTGAGTGGTTACCCTTAAGTTTATGTAAAAGAAAGTTTGATATTTAGAGTATTCCATTTTCAGCACGCTTACTTACTTTCTCCATTCCCATATTCGTTCAGGCCTTTACTCTCCCTTTTTGAGTTGTGGTTGCCACAAATTGTCCCTGTTGATGGTGGTCGAATAGCCTCCTTTAGTATTTCTTGTAGTGCAGGTCGGTATTAGAAAATTCCTCAGCTTCTGTATGTCTGAAAGGTCTTTATTCCTCCTTCATATCTAAAGGATATCTTTGCTGGATATATTATTCTTGGCTCATGATTTCTCTCTTTCAATAGTTTGAATATTTGGTTCCACTCCTCCTGGCTTGTAGAGTTTCTGCTGAAAAATCTGATGATAATCTAATGGGCTTTCCTTTGTAAGTTACCGCCTTTCTTTTCCCTGGCTGCCTTGAGGATTCTTTCTTTGTCGTTGATTTTAGACAGCTTCAATACAATGTGCCTTGGAGAAGGCCTGTTGGGATTGAGGTAACTAGGTGTTCTATTTGCTTCTTGGATTCGAGGATCCAGTTCTGTCCACAAATTTGGGAATTTCTCATCGACAATTTGTTTGAATATATTCTCTGTTCCCCTCTCTCTTTCTTCTCCTTCTGGTATGCCCATTATTCTTATATTGCTCTTTCTGATGGAGTCAGAAAGTTCTTGTAGAGTTCTTTCATTTCTTTTAAGTCTCAAGTCTCTTTCTTCTTCCATCTGTGTCATTTCCAGGTTTCTATCTTCGATGTCACTGATTCTTTCCTCCATCTGGTCAACTCTACTACCTAAGCTGGTTATTTCATTCTTAATTTCTTCTATCGAGTTCTTAATCTCCAGAAATTCTATTTGGTTCTTTTTGAAATTTCATTCTCTTTCGTAAAATGCTCATGCTGTTCTTTGATTGATTTTCTGAGTTCACTTAACTGCCTCTCTGTGTTTTCTTGCATCTCGTTGAATTTTTTCAGAACTGCAATCTTGAATTCTCTGTCATTTAAGTCACATATTTCTGTATCTTTAAGTGCCTTCTGGAGATTTTTCACTTTCTTTCTGAGCTATCTTGTTGCCTTGGTTATTCATGGCATTACTGGTTTACTATTTCTCTCCTAGACATCTACAGGAGTGACTTCTGCAACAGGTTGATAGGAAGAGGTCTTTCTTTTGTTTTCCAGTACTTGTTGGTAGAATGTTTTATTATTTCTCCAACTGCAATTTGTTTTTCTTCTCCACACGGTAGTGCTGTTTCTCTGCACTATTCCAGCTTCTCACACAATGGGGGATTCCCTGGGAGACGGGCTTCCTCTGTTAATAGTTCATCTAGGTCACAGGGCGCAGTGTCCGTGTGGGTATGCGAGAGCTTTTGATGTTCCAAAGCTCTTCCAGCTCCTGATTCAGAGCCCGTATGTTTCAGCAGTTCTGTTTACTCCTGCAGGATCCGCCCAGATAGGTGGGGTCAGGGGCGGGTGAGTTGTGAGAGGTGGCCCAGAGCAATGGCACCACCACCACAGCCGTCCTGCTTCCACAGCTCTCTCCCTTTGCTGGAACTAGTTGGGCTCTGTTTATGTCCACAGTTCTCAAAACAGCAAATTTTCTGTTGTTTTGATCTGACACTGCTACTGTTTCGCTTTCTAGCACCGGGGGCGAGCTCTGGGAGGAGTCTCAGTGCCTAAGGCTCCGTTCTCTGCTAGTGGGGCTTCAACCACCAGCCTTTTTCCCTCAGTCTTTTCTCCGAGGTCTCTGCTGTGAGTGGGTTCATTATATGCTGTCCCTCAGCCCTGTGGAGCGCGGAGCCCTAGCAGTGAGTTCTTCCTCTCCGGCGCCTGAGCTAGGTCTGCGCCGCTCTGGCCTCACTTCTCCCTTTCCTCCTCCCTCCACTCATGGAATCTCCCACCTGTAGGTGATTTCAGTCGGTAGTGGGCCTCTTCGTGTTGCCTGTGTGCTGTGCAGGGAGTCCTTTGTGGAGTTTTTGTTGTTCGATTCGTTGTAAATTCCAGGGGAGCTTTACAGAGGCTCACCTCACGCCGCCATTTTTCCTATGTTGATTTTTCCAATCCATGAGCACGGAATGTCTTTCCATTTCTTTGTGTCTTCTTCAATTTCTTTCCAAATGTCTATAGCAATATAGGTCTTTATCCTTGGTTAAGTTTATTCTAGTATTTTATTTTTGCTGCAATTGCAAAACAATGGAATTGTTTTTAATATTCTTCTGAGATTTCATTGTTAGTATATAGGAAAGCAATGCTTTTATATCTACTGATTTGTTATAACCACTTTACTGTATTTCATTGATTGTTTTAAAACAGCTTTTGGTGAGCATTTTCTATATGCATCATGTCATCTGCAAAGTGATACTAACTCTTCATTCCCAATTTGACCTTTTTATTTCTTTCTCTTGCTTGATTGTAAATGGCAAGGACTTCCAACACTATGTTAAAGCAGATGACTTCAAAAATGGCGTGAGGTGAGCCTCTGTAAAGCTCCCTGAATTTACAAAGAATCAAACAACAAAACTCCACAAAGGACTCCCTGCACAGCAGACAGGCAACACGAAGAGGCCCACTACGACTGAAATCACCTACAGGTGGGAGATTCATGAGTGGAGGGAGGAGGAAAGGGAGAAGTCGCAGAGACGGAGCTGCCGGCGCAGGACGAGACCTAGCTCAGCTGCGCCGAGCTCTTCCGGAACTACTGCAGCTGTGAGATCGGACTGCTAGGGGCTCACTTAGGGCCCACAGGGCTGAGGGACAGCATATAACACGGCTGAACCCAACGCTCACGGCAGAGACCTCGGAGAAAAGACTGAGGGAAAAAGGCTGAAAACGGTGGTTTAAGCCTCAGACTGCGCAGAGAACGGAGCCTTAGGCACTGAGACTAGCCGCCTCCCTCCCTCCAGAGCTCGCCTGCCCCACCTGCCCGGTGCTAGAAGCGAAACAGTAGCAGTGTCAGATCAAAACAACAGAAAATTTGCTGTTTTGAGAACTGTGGACTGCAAACAGAATTCACAGCCCAACTAGTGGCAGCAAAGGGGAGAGATCTGTGGAAGGAGGAGGCGGTGTGGTGGTGGTCGGCGGGATTGCTCTGGGCCACCACTCACAACTCACCCCGCCCCTGACCCCAGCTATGTGGGCGGATCCCTGCAGGAGTAAACAGAACTGCTGAAACATACGGGCTCTGAATCAGGAGCTGGAAGAGCTTTGAACATCAAAAGCTCTCCGATACCCACATGGACACTGCGCCCTGTGACCTAGACGAACTATTAACAGAGGAGAAGCCTCTCCCAGGGAATCCCCCATTGTGTGAGAAGTTGAATAGTGCAGAGAAAACATAGCACTACCGTGGGAGAAGAAAAATAAGTTGCAGTTGGAGAAATAATAAAACATTCTACCAACAAGTACTGAAAACAAAAGAAAGACTCTTCCTATCAACCTGTTGCAGAAGTCACTCCTGTAGATGTCTAGGAAGAGAAATAGTAAACCAGTAATCGCCATGAATAACCAAGGCAACAAGATAGCTCAGAAAGAAAGTGAAAATCTCCAGAGAAGGCACTTAAAGATACAGAAATATGTGACTTAAATGACAGAGAATTCAAGATTGCAGTTCTGAAAAACTCAACGAGATACAAGAAAACACAGATAGGCAGTTAAATGAACTCAGAAACTCAATCAAAGAACAGCATGAGCATTTTACGAAAGAGATTGAAATTTTAAAAAGAACCAAATAGAATTTCTGGAGATTAAGAACTCAATAGAAGAAATTAAGAATGAAATAACCAGCTTAGGTAGTAGAGTTGACCAGATGGAGGAAAGAATCAGTGACATCGAAGATAGAAACCTGAAATGACACAGATAGAAGAAGAAAGAGACTTGAGACTTAAAAGAAATGAAAGAACTTACAAGAACTTTCTGACTCCATCAGAAAGAGCAATATAAGAATAATGGGCATACCAGAAGGAGAAGAAAGAGAGAAGGAACAGAGAATATATTCAAACAAATTGTCGATGAGAACTTCCCAAATTTGTGGACAGAACTGGACCCTCGAATCCAAGAAGCAAATAGAACACCTAGTTACCTCAATCCCAACAGGCCTTCTCCAAGGCACATTGTATTGAAGCTGTCTAAAATCAACGACAAAGAAAGAATCCTCAAGGCAGCCAGGGAAAAGAAGACGGTAACTTACAAAGGAAAGCCCATTAGATTATCATCAGATTTTTCAGCAGAAACTCTACAAGCCAGGAGGAGTGGAACCAAATATTCAAACTATTGAAAGAGAGAAATCATGAGCCAAGAATAATATATCCAGCAAAGATATCCTTTAGATATGAAGGAGGAATAAAGACCTTTCCAGACATACAGAAGCTGAGGGAATTTTCTAATACACGACCTGCACTACAAGAAATACTAAAGGAGGCTATTCGACCACCATCAACAGGGACAATTTGTGGCAACCAAAACTCAAAAAGGGGAGAGTAAAGGCCTGAACCGAATATGGGAATGGAGAAAGTAAGCTGAAGAAAATGGAATACTCTAAATATCAAACTTTTTTTTACATAAACTTAAGGGTAACCACTCAAAATAAATCCAGAATTGAAATATATACTGAAATAAAAGAAGAAACAGAGGGAAACATCATAGAATACCACCACACAGAAATAATAGACAACAACAAAAAGGCAAAGAAACAATGGAGACACAGCCTTACCAGAAAACTAAAGATAGAATGACAGGAAATCCTCACATATCAATAATCACCCTAAATGTAAATGGACTGAACTCACCAATAAAAAGGCACAGAGTAGCAGATTGGATCAAAAAACTAAACCCAACCATATGCTGTCTCCAAGAGACACATCTCAGCTACAAGGACAAGCATAGACTCAAAGTGAAAGGGTGGAAATTGACACTCCAAGCAAATGGTACCCAGAGAAAATCAGGTGTAGCCATAATGATATCAGATGAAACAGACTTCAAGGTGAAAAAGATAACAAGAGACAAAGATGGACATTTCATAATGGTGAAGGGACTGTACAACAAGAAGACATAACAGTCATCAATATTTATGCCCCCAATCAGGGAGCACCAAATACACCAAGCAACTACTAACAGAACTAAAGGGAGAAATTGACCAAAACACAATTATACTAGGGGACTTAAATACATCATTGACAGCTATGGATAGATCATCCAAACAGAAAATAAATAACGAAATAGTAGCCCTAAATGACACATTAGATGAAATGGACATAATTGACATTTATAGAGCACTTCATCCTAAAACATCAGACTATACATTCTTTTCTAGTGTACATGGAACATTCTCAAGGATAGACCATATATTGGGACATAAAATCAGTCTCAACAAATTTAAGAAGATTGAAATCATACCATGCATATTCTCTGATCACAAGGCTTTGAAATTGATATCAACTGTAAAAAGAAAGCAGGGAAAACACAAATACATGGAGATTAAATAACATACTTTTAAAGAAGGACTGGGTCAAAGAAGAAATTAGAGGAGAGATCAAAAGATACATAGAAACAAATGACAATGAAAATACATCCTACCAAAATTTTTGGGATGCAGCGAAAGCAGTTTTAAGAGGGAAATTTATTTCATTACAGGCCTATCTCAAGAAACAAGAAAAATCCCAAATATATAACCTCATGTTACACCTTAAAGAACTAGAAAAAGAAGAACAAGTAAAACCCAAGCTCAGCAGAAAAGGAAATAACAAAAACTAGAGCAGAACTAAATGAAACAGAGAACAAAAATACAACAGAAAAAATTAATGTGACAAAGAGCTGGTTCTTTGAAAAGATTAACAAAATTGACAAACCCTTGGCTAGACTTACTAAGATAAAAGAGAGAAGACACTGATTAACAAAATCAGAAACGTAAAAGGGGAAGTTATCACGGACACCACAGAAATACAAAGGATCATCCAAGAATACTATGAAGGACTATATGCCACCAAATTCAACAACCTAGAAGAAATGGACAAGTTCTTAGAAACATATAGCCTTCCAAGGCTGAACCATGAAGAACTGGAAAATCTAAACAGACCGATCACCAGTAACTAAATTGAATCAGTCATCCAAAACCTTCCCAAAAGCAAAAGTCCGGGACCAGATGGCTTCACTAGTGAATTCTACCAAACCTTCAAAGAGG
>NW_027424096.1:0-7223 GCF_036562045.2 Rhinolophus sinicus | reverse complement strand
GTCTTATTTAATCATCACAAAAGCATAGGGAAGCAAAAGTTATTATCCTCATTTTCAAATGAAATACCTGAAGTCCCTAGATGTTAAATCACAGAGCTTGAAAAAGGCAGAATTTGGAAGTGGATGCCACGTACAATGCAGAGGGCCTCATTTCCTGCCTATTTAGAAAGGGAATTATTCTCCTAGAACTCCAGTCTCAAGGAAATGCTGGGAAGGAGCCAGCATTTCCCAGGTATGGGAGATCGGACAGAGCAATGACAGAATCATAACAAATTAATTTGTGTCTCTCCCCACCCCCACCCTAGACTGTTCATATGGGATCAGAAGGTAGCCCCACTGTTTGCACTTCTACCTTTGTTTATTCCTTGATTCTTAAGTGTTTTCAGTCTTCAAATATCCTTTATTGACTGAGAGGCAGATTCTGTGTTAAGTGGCCAATGAGGTCACTGGAAAGGAAGCTGAGCTGATAGGGAGGTAGAGAGATTCCAGATGCAAACTTTTGGTATCCTCCAAAATTAAAGTGTTGACGTTTATGCTGCCAACACCAAACAATTTGGGAGGTAGAGAAATTTGCCTCTGGAATCTCTTTGCCCAGCTATGCAGCTGGGACTGGGCCTCAGCTCCGGTGGCTGATGGGCTAAAGTTATAGAAACAGGATCGAAGTCTGTACAACACAGAACTAACATCAAAGCATCATGATGTTACGAACTTTTCCTTGATAAACATGAAATCTCTATATCACAGTTCTCCAGGGAGCTAGATTCAGCTTAAAGAGGATCCCTCTGTTCTAGCAAAAGGATTTTAATTATCTAACTTTCTAAATTTAGTTCTTTCTTAAAAGCTTATTTCACTTATAACGAACATAAAGTATTACAGTGAAAATTCAGGTACTGAACTTTCTAAAAATTCCCTTTTAAGTTACTTGTATATTTTAGCTGTTTAGTATTTCTTGGCTAACGGCTTATTATGGAGAACTATAGCCCTGAGTGAGTGATGACTACATTGCTAACTGATCCGCTGTTGCCCCTACAATATGGTCAGGCTTGTGTTTCCGGGTTTGCAAGATAAATCAAAAGATGATACCAACTGTGAGTCACTCAAGGGATTTCATTTTCACAGAGCCTGTCCTAAGGACTATATAAGAGGGACGTTTAAAGAACTTGTACTGAAAAAAGAGCAGGGTAATTTAGGTTAAGTCATTCAGGAGTAGTTTAGAATGAAGTTTCTTCTATTGACACTGGTCCTGCAGGCCACTGCTTCTGGAGCTCTTCCCTTGAGTGAATATGCAAGCACTGAAGGAGATGTGGAATTTGCTCTAGTAAGTATTAACACTATTGTATTTATCTAGCCTGATTTGTCTTTAAGATTTATTGCACAGACCAGCTTCATCTTCACAAGTACTCTTTGAAAACTGGTTTAGGAGACTATTTGCTTTTAGCACTGAGTTTTCCTTTGCAGAAGAGGAATGTAAGAAAGAGGTATTGCTTTTGAAGGAGTGTTACAGAATTGGTGGGTGACTTTGTCCTTTCTATTAAAAAGCTCAGGCGAAGGAGTTTTAGTTCAAAATAATTAGCATTTTACTTCTGTTATGGTGTTTTATGTTAATAATTTAAAGTCAGTTAATAATGTAAGATTTGAACAATTGCTTGATTAAATTAACTACTTCAGTTTGCCATGATAATTCAAGAATACTCTCTACTTTTACTATCCCAGATATTTCTTCATGAGTATTTCTTAAAAATAGAATTTTTCAATTTATTTTTGCCTAATTATATGAGTTCAGATGATATCCCCATTTTCTAAGATTGTTTTAATTTTGAATTTGTCATAGTTGTCCATTGTGTTGAGCTTTGAATTTTTCAGCAAGAAAACTTTATTCCAACTCAAATTAATTAACTTATACATCTTGACAATAACGGTTTGCTGCTTACTGAATGCCATGATAAGCTAGATGCTGAGATAGGTTTTAAAAACTAGAAACAAGTTTGAAGAGGTAGAGACATAAAAGTGTTTTTAGTGGGCTTCCAGAAATCAATCTTGTTAATTGTTTATGATATGTCTTTAACAACACAGGAAACTAAAATTTTTTTCTTACTATAATTAATTATCCAATACCTGGTTCAAAAGCATCCCTGTGCACTTGAGTCACACATACAGAGCTCCAACAGAAACATTTCCATGTATAATAATGTATTGCTGAATGTATTGTTTTCCAGGGGTACTTGCACGACTATTATGACTTCAAGTTGGAGAAAAGCACAAAAATGAAAGTCAGTAACGAGTACATGGAGAATAAAATTCAAGAAATGCAGCAGTTCTTTGGGCTAAAAGTGACTGGGCAACTGGACACATCTACTCTGGACGTGATGCACACACCTCGCTGCGGAGTGCCTGATGTACAGCATTTTACGACAATGCAAGGGAGGCCGGTGTGGAAGAAGCATCTTATCACCTACAGGTAACACCATAGCAATGCATTTTTCTACTTTCCTAGAGATCTGACTTCTAGAAACCAGAACCGTTTAGATACAGCCCCAAATCTGGAAGTACATAAGAAGCCTCCCTCAATTGTTAACGCTACCCCTCTGTTAAAATTCATTATCTCTGGAAAGGTGGATTGTTCACTCAGGGATTGTTTGGCTGCCAGACCAAGAAGGCTGCGAACAAAAGGAGAATGAACGTAAATCTACAATAAATAAGACACAAGAGAAAGTTTTATAGAACAGACAAGATGGATAAATGCAGAAGTATGGGGCGGGGGCGGGGGAGAGCTGCAGCAAAAAGCATAAGCTTCTGTGAATGAAAATCTTTCTCAATGGTGATCCATAAATCATAATCATAAATGAGAGCAATCAAGTTAGATTCTTTTTAAGGAGGAAGCTGTCCAAGGCTAGATGTTTCTGTAGTATATGAAGCATATATTACAGCTGGACAATTAATTTATGAAGTGATTCATTCTCTAATGATACTTGCAGAAATGACGTATAATAAGACAAAATTAATACATGGTTTCCGTATATTTTTCTCTCTATTGTTTTGCTGATAAAGAATCAATAATTACACTCCTGATATGAAGCCTGCAGTTGTTGACTATGCCATCCAAAAAGCGTTTCAAGTATGGAGTGATGTCACCCCTCTGAAATTCAGAAAGATTAATGCAGGCGAAGCTGACATTATGATCCTTTTTGCATGGGGAGGTAGAGAACTTGGATTTACTTCATCTGTATCATTTGACCTGACCTGTAGCACACATAGAAGGACTAATTTTCTTTCCTTTTTAAAAAGCTCATGGAGACATGAGTCCTTTTGATTTCAGAGGTGGAGTCCTAGCACATGCTTTTGGCCCTGGAACTGGTATTGGAGGAGACGCACATTTTAATGAGGCTGAAACCTGGACTGAAAGCTACAGAGGTAGGCAAAATAAACAAACAAAACCACAAAAGAAAACGGAAACACACTCTAAATATGTAACCATTTTGAAAGGCTACATTCTGTGAAAGGATTATAAGATGGGAAAACCTGTTCTGATTATAATTTTGCCACTAAATAAAATGTGACACTTTGTCTCAATTTTGCCCTCTATAAATTGAGTCTATTGGACTAGATTGTTTTAAAGGTCAGTTCTAAGAATCTAAGGGTGAGCTAGTTCATTAGCATAAACTCAGGAGACTTGAGAACCATAGTATGGAAGAGTAAAAACTGTTATTTAGGTGATTGATTTTAACAATGCAATTCGTAAACTCAGGCAACACACATACTAATTTTGTGTGTGCTAACAATCCTAGGATAGAGTAGTCATCTTCATGATCCATTATATGTTGTGAATTTCTGAGATTCATAGTGACACAGAAAGATGATGCGATAGAGAATTTAGAGATCCTTGTAGAGAAACACAGGGTTATATGGTCATGGGGTTATATGGTCTTGTGGTCTGTGGTCCTGGGGTAAAAATTTCAGAATGCCCAACTAATCCTTTAATAATACCTTATGTGCTTTTACAGAGGGGGCTGTAACTCACCATCCCTCTCTGAGAGTTGGAAAATTGGGATAACTAGTCTCCCCTGTTTGGAGAAATCACTATCCATTGAAACATTTAAACCATCCTATCAGAAGCCTTCCTAATCTTTCTATTGGAAATCCTAGATTATATAACTGACTCATGTGGAAAGTAAATGAAGAGAATGTCATCAAGAATATGCCCTAATCAGCATCCCCCTCTCTCTGGCTGATGTTGCACATTGGATGGCAATATTCTCCAGACTAGAAAGGCTATTTGCTTTAGTCTGATTCACGGCTTAAGGCTTACAGAAATCTTTTTTTTTTTTTTAATTAAAGTTTATTGGGGTGACAGTTGTTAGTAAATTTACATAGATTTCAGGTGTACAATTCTGTATTACATTATCTATAAATCACATTGTTTGTTCACCAGCCAAAGTCAGTTCTCCTTCCGTCACCATATATTTGCTCCCCTTTACCCTCATCTACCACCACCCCCCTTACCCTCTGGTAACCACTAAACTAATGTCTGTGTCTATGAGTTTTTGTTTCTCATTTGTTTGTATTGTTCTTTTGTTGTTTTTGATTCATATTACTACATATAGTGAAATCACATGGTTCTCTGCTTTTTCTGTCTGACTTATTTCGTTTAGCAATAATTCTTGAGAAGATGACTTCTGCATTGTCAAAAGACAAATGACATAGGATTAGGTTTTTGCTGAGTTGCAAACCCTCATCTATATATGTCAAATTTGTCTAATTTTTTCCAAGGTTATTTGGGGTTTATAATATTTTTATCTGATATGGGAGATTTGTGCAAGTTACCTCATAGAATATTTTGGAATTCTGTAGCATCTTAGAAAAATCATTTAATACAGTTCTTTCCAGATAGAGGAAATTGAGACCAAGAGATAGTTAATAGCTAGCTTACAGAAAAGCTGGGACCAGAACATGCATTTCCAACTCTTATCTCAGCCCAGTGTGTACTTTGTACCCGTCAATGTTGCCTTATTTTCAATTGGTTCCATTCTATGTTTTCAAAAAGCTAAACTATTTATGGAAATTTTAACTTAAAGTGCTCATTCTCAGCCTAATTCTTTGACACCATAAATTAAATGAATAATTAGCTCAATGGTTATTGAGTTTCAATTATGGCCTAAGGGGATGGGATGGGGGTGTTTGGATACAGACATGTAAAGAACATGTTCTGACCTGGAGGAGTACGCAGTCTAGTGAGGAACAGAATACAAACAGAAATCCATTATTCTGAGATGAGGACCAATGGTGGCCTTTGGTAAAAGGATTATAGGAATTGGGAATAAAATTAATTCAGGCTTAGGTCAAATTATAAAGGGCTTTGTTTACTCTTCCCATGTTACACAGAGTGGAGAGAATGACCAAGTGTTTGCTTCTTTCTCATTATTTGAGAGAACTGAAACCTTCTCTGAGTTAGTTGCTGAGCTCCTGTGTTATAGGGAGTGTTCCTAAATACCCCCCAAAGACAGAGGTGTAGACTCTGTCTTCACACTTGGGTGCCAGAGAGTATGTTAAGGCCAAGCTCTGTAGCTAAGTAGAGTGTGACCCTAGGCAAGTAGTTCTGAGCTTCAGTTTTGCCACAGAAAAAGAAAGTGAAAAATGAAGACATTAGACTAAAACACAGGTAAAAAAGAAATATAGCCAGGAGTATTCAATTTGTCTGGTAATGGGGAAATTTGAAATAAAGGACATACCACTCTCTCTTACCTACAAAAATACAGAAAAAATGAATAGGTATGACTACAACTTGGCAATGTAAATATGTCTCAATTGTAAGCAAGGTCTCTTTGATTTCATTTAGAACCCGATGTAATAAAAGGATGAGTTTTAGAGCCAAGAAATTTAGATTTGAGTCTTGGGTCAGCACTTAATTTTGTCAATTAATCTTGCTGATACTGTGTCCTCATCTGTAAATAGAGAGCATGGTGGCTTCCTTTCAGTTGTATAAGGATTAGACATATTTCTAATCCTTATTGGTATATTTCTCAGTGACTCATAGTACCTGGAACTTAATATGACCTGATGTTTGGGTTTAGTAAAGCATGGCTACTAAATACTTTTCTATATCCACTCAAGTCTGATCAAGAATAAAAGTATAATAGAGTGGGAATGATTTAGAGGCAACGAGAACTATTGAAGACATCTATGAGTTATTCTATAAATTTTCACAACAGGATATATTTTATTTGTATGATAGGGCAGTGAACCTTAACCAGAGGAAATTTTGCCCCGAAGGACATTTGACATTGTGGAGACATTTTTGGTTGTGAAAACTGAAGAGGGGGTTGCTACTTGAATGTGATGGTAAACTAAAGATTTCTAAACAACAAAAATTATTAGACCTATAATGTCAACAGTGCCAAGGTTGAAAAGCCTTGTGCTAGAAGGAGAGGAACCAAGTAAAGGATTTCCAAAGGTTTCCCTTCCAATTGTGTCAGATTTCAGTCATGTCGTTGTCTTCTAGATGCCTATATATTTCACTGCTCTTTTCCCCTTCTGCTTGGTTTCTTCTTAGGCACCAACTTGTTCCTTGTTGCAGTTCATGAGCTTGGCCATTCCTTGGGTCTTGGACATTCCAAAGATCGAAAGGCCATAATGTTCCCCACATACAGATCTGTTGACCCAAACACATTTCACCTCTCTGCTGATGACATACGTGGCATTCAGTCTCTCTATGGTGAGTTGAATTTCTTTACCATTTTGCTTTATGAAGATACTCACTCTTACGAATGTTTCCATATTATTTGCATTTGGATAAACTTTAACATCTACTCTTGAACACCATGAAAACTCTGTGAGGTAGGAAGCACAGCTATCATCTTCATTTTTAAAGATGAGCACAAAGAACCTAGTATGTTAATGCCAGAGCCAGAGGAAGAAACTGAGTCTTCTGGCCTCAAATTTGTTCTCTTTATCCAACATACCATTGTTTATTGAAGAAGACACACAGAGAAATGATAAAACTTGAACAGGAAACCCAGAGTGAAGGTTTTTTCCTCCATGATGTTACAACCAGTTGGGGAAAAAATCCTTAATGTATGCTTCCTATAAATGTCATAGAAAGCTTAAATTGCTTTTTATACCTTTTTAATCAAGAAAATTAAATAATTTTTAAAAGAATAATTCTTCCTCTTATGAAATAAAATGCAGTTTATTTTTTCTAATGCCTCTTGAAATGTATTTTCAGGAGG
>NW_027424095.1:0-7223 GCF_036562045.2 Rhinolophus sinicus | reverse complement strand
TGTCAGTTATATCTCAGTAAATCTGGGCTGGGGAAACCCTGAATTATTGAAACCAGATGATATTTTGCCACTTCCATGTGGATTGGGAAATTTTCTTATCAAGGCCACTGACCTGACAAACAACCCCACCACCATAAGAGTAAAAGTCAACATTTGTTAGTAAGAGAGAAATGTCAAAGATTACATGCAGTATGTTTTTCTAAATAAGAATGGGAAATACAATTCTAATCCAATAAGTAGAATTAATTTATAATTTAATGCATTCACTGAGTCATTTGTGATATCCAAAGACAGAAAACAACCTAAATGTCCATCCATAAGGAACTAGTTAAAATAAATACACGTAATTCTTGTAAGTGAATTGCTTCTTGGTTTTCCTTCAGTGGAATATTCTGCTTGAAATTTGGTGAGACACTGTCTCCTTTTGTGAGTAAAAAGATTGGGTTGAAGTCTCTTCCTCAGTGCTGGAATGTGTGAAGTTCTCAGCCAATATCCACTAAGCTGAAACAGAAATAATTCCCGGGGTTACTAACTCTGTATCACTTTGAGGATAAGTATGAGCTAGCAAGCATTAAAACTTGTTTTCCCTTAAAGCAATATTTGACTTTAAAGGGTTTTTTTTTCCTTTTTCTCAGAAACAGTATGTATTTGTAAATTATGTATGTCACATTCTGGAGTTAGAGAAAATACCAGTTTTTCACCTTTCCCTTAACTTATTTTTTCAATTCATTCTTCCTCTCCACTTTACTGGTCATGTATCATTTGATGATATTTTTGTTTTTTAAAAAATAATTAAATAGGTAATATGTGGGTATGGCAAAAAAATTCAAAAGCTATAAAAAAGCATAGACAGTGAAAAGATGTCTCCCACCTTTATTCCCCCCTCACTCCAGCTTCCTTCATCAGAAGTAACCACTGTTCCTAATTTCTTTTTTTTTTTCCACCTTCTTCCGCCTCCATCCCCCACCCCAGTTCAAGCTGTTGTTTCTTAGTCTAGTTGTGTAAGACACAGCTCCCTGGCCCATGCTGATATTATGAGCCTTGCCCCCCGCCGACCCCCTGCCTCCGGCTGGGTCACTGATCGTCAGTCTGCTGCTTGCAGCTCTTGTGGGCTGCTGACTGCTCACGATGGCTGCTGGACACTCATGGCAGCACTCAGTAGCCCACAGCTGCCCGCAGCAGCCCACGGCTGCCCAGCTCCAGGGAGAGCCATTGTTCACAATTTTAGCTGCAGAGGGCGCAGCTCACTGGCCCATGTGGGAATCGAACCAGTGACCTCCGTGTTAGGAGCTCCAGTGCTCCAACCACCTAAGCCACCGGGCCGGTCCTGTTTCTAGTTTCTTATACATCCTTCCAGAGACAGTCAATGCTTGTACCAGCATAAATGTTCACACACACACACACACACACACACACACACACGGTAACTTATTGTGCATGTTATTCTGCATCTTGGTTTTATTTTATCATGTAACAATTTAATATTAATTTAGTTGTATGGATCTAGCCTGATTTGTTTTAGATTTATTTAGAAGGGCCTAGAAAGAGTAGAATTTCCTAGAAAGGGAGAATTTTTCTTCAGCATAAACTATTTAAGGAGGTATTAGTAAAATATGATTAATTGCCTTAAAGCTTTAATATAACATCAGTCCTCAGGCCTTTCTTGCCTTGGTTCACAGGCATTTAAAAACATGGGTGAAATTCTGAAAGCTGCAGGCTGTGACTTCACTAATGGTGAGCAACTTGGTATTACATCACATTTCTATTTGATGTTTCTTTGGTCTTTTTGACATATCATGCCATATCTTTGTTGCTTTTAAAGTTGTTTTAATTTCAGTATCATTTTAATCAAGAGAGCCATAGTACCATATTCTGTTTTCTAAGTAATGTTTTGAATCAGACCAAATAGCTAAACCTAATGACAATGTATTTATCTTCTAGTGGTAAAACAACTGTTTTGCTGGCTGACATAAATGACTTCGGTACTGTCAATGAAATCTACAAACAGTGTAAGTAATTTGGCTTTATTACTATTTTTCATTAAAGAGAAATGAATTGGGGCGGCCGGGTTGGCTCAGTTGGTTAGAGCGCAGTGCTCATAACAACCAGGTCGCAGGTTCGATCCCCATGGGCCAGTGAGCTGCGCCCTCCACAACCAGATTAACAACGACTTGACCTGGAGCTGATAGGTCCTGGAAAAACACACTATTCCCTAATATTCCCCAATTTAGAGAGAGAGAGAGAGAGAGGAATCTATTAACCTTAAAGTGTGTCCATTATGAATTAAGAGTGATAGGAGATGCTAAAGAAATGGTTGGTCACAGACCCTGTCCTAAAAAAATGAATAGTCTGATTGGGTACATACATGTGCCCCCACAAAAGAGATCCAAGATATTTCTATTGCATTCCTTAGAATAATATACCCTACAAATCCATTTTCCTAAAGCTTAATTCTGTTACACCCTTCTCAGGCTTTTTAAGCCCTCCTAATAATTTTTCTTAAACACAGATTATATTTATTATTGCTGTGACATGGTTAGCAACCATCTCTATAGTGTCTCTCAGAATCATTAGCTAGTTACTTCACATTTTTATACCTTGGTTTCCTCATATGCAAAATGGGGATGAAACCTCATAGGGTTGTTGGAATGCTTAAATGAGTTAATACAACATGTAAACACATTAGAACAGATGTTGGCGTGTTGTAAGTACTCAGTAAATTGTTATCTATACTTATTAACATTGTTGTCTTAGTGGGGAAAATGGGTGTCCCTACCAACTGGTGAGATGAGACAAAGGTGTAACATGGACAAAGCATCATTACTTATTCTGTCCTGAAGAAAGGGCTAGAGTAAACCAAAGTTAGCAGTGTAATCACCTGTCAAAATTTCTGGGGATGGACAGTTGTTCCCTATTTCGATAACTTTTATAACTATCACTTTAAAAACAAAACCCCATTCATATCAAACAAAATCAAAGTATCAGAGTACGAGGTTGGACAATTAAGTTCGCGAACTCATCCTGGAAAAGTACTACATACCTCATTGCTGAATATCACTACGGTCACCTTCAAATACTCCCCTTGGGAAGCTATGCAATGAAGCCAGTGCCTAGTCCACCCTTCAAAGAAATTTTGGAACTCTTTTTCTGAATGGCCATCAGTGCTGTCGTATTACTCTTGATGTCCTGAATAGCATCAAAATGTCTTCCTTTCTATATTTCCTTTATCTTCGGATAAAGAAAGAAGTCATTGGGGGCCAGATCAGGTGAGTAAGGAGGGTGTTGCAATGCAGTTATTTGTTTACAGTGTTGTGTATTGTGATGCAAGAGCCATGAATTGTTGGTGAAAAGTTCAGGTCATCTAGCTTTTTCACGCAGCCTTTTCAGCATTTCCAAATAGTAAACTCGGTTAACTGTTTGTCCAGTTGGTACAAATTCATAATGAATAATCCCTCTGATATCAAAAAAGGTTAGCAACATCATTGCAACTAGTTCGCAGACTTAATTGTCAGACCTTGTATGTGAGTGTTTTCATTTTTTCCCGGAAAGCTAATACATTTTAAAAGTATTAAATATCATAGGAGTCATATGGCAAAATATTTTATCAAACAAATATGAATGTGAGCTTCTTTTTCTCAATGTTGCTTATATCTAAGAACTGAGAAATCTATGAAGCACTTTCCAGAGTCTTGATTATGCTGTACTGAGTAACAATACACTATCTGAAAACTAAAATGAAATTCTTTTCATTTTAGATTTCAAGAGTAATTTTCCTGCAAGAGCTGCTTACCAGGTTGCTGCTTTGCCTAAAGTAAGTACACTTTAAAATAACTAATGAGCACAATTTTAAATTTCTACATTGTTTTCTGACTCTAACTAACTAAGCACTGTGGTAGGAAATTTTAAAAAAGAAAGAAATAGTCCCTAACTTCCAGGAACTTAAAGTCTAAAAGGAAACACCCAATATTACATGCATAAGGAAAAATTAAAAAACTTACGAAATTTTTTAAATACGTCTTAAAATTTCAGAAAATTAAAAATTAAGGCCACACATGGACATTACAGAATACTTAAACTGTGAGAAAAAGTGAAATAGCAGCTATATTGATTTATGTTACTTAGAGACTATGTAAAGTGAGCCAGGTTTGTAAGTGGTATTTTTATTGCTTTTAGTGGTTGTTATTTAGAATGATCAGTGTCATCAAACTTGTTAAGGTGTTAGGAGCTCTGAACTTGGGATCATAAGATGTGGGTTTGAACCTCTGCCATTTAGCTTTGTGCCGTGGGACAGGTTAAATGACCTTTCTGAGCTTCCATGTAACAATCTCTGAATTGAGAAGAGAACACCTGTCTAATAGAGCTGCTGGGAGAGTCGCATGAACTAATGTGTACGAACATGATCAGCACTGTAACCTGGCCTATCATAGGTTCTTAGTAAATGTTTCCCTCTTCTTTCTTTGCAAAGTTTAATGTTAAAAATGCTGTATTCCTGTTAGTTGTATGTTTTTAGTAGGTATTACTGTGTTTCCCCGAAAATAAGACCTAGCCGATAATCAGCTCTAATGCGTCTTTTGGAGCAAAAATTAATATAAGACCCAGTCTTATTTTACTATAATATAAGACCGGGTATAATATAGTATAGTGTAGTGTAGTGTAGTGTAGTGTAGTGTAATGTAATATAATATAATGTAATATAATATATATATATAATAATAATGTAATACCTGGTCTTATATTAATTTTTGCTCCAAAAGACTCATTAGAGCTGATTGTCCAGCTGGGTCCTACTTTCGGGGAATCGGGGAAACATAGTATGGACCTCTCTTAATTTGTAAAAAATGATCTAAACACTGTTTCATTATTTTCCTTACAGGGAGGCCGCATTGAGATTGAAGCAGTAGCTGTACAAGGCCCTCTGACAACAGCATCACTCTAAGGGAACCTGGTGTTATTTAGTCTGGAAAATTAATAATGTTTTTAAATTAACATCTTAACTTTTATAATCAATGTTGGAAACTGTCAGACTGACAAAAATATTTGAAATATTATGGAAATACCATATAATAAGGGGAATTGAATATGAATTAAAGATTAGATAATGGATCTAGTTACTGATATTATAAAGTACATTTATGCACACTCACATTACTGGATGTGAGAAAAGAGACACCTTTGCGTTGCACAGTTACTCAAATAAATAAAAGTAAAGGGAAATAATATGCAGGAAAAATGAGTTACTATTCCTGAGAAATAATAAAGAATACACCTAATTCAGTTAAATCCTATTAATTTAATGGTGTGAATATTTAGTTCTCATGTCAGATATATGATTCTGCTTTTACTTGAATAAAATTAAAGATTTAAGTTTGAATGGTAGAGGTAAAGGAAAAAAAAAATGGACCAAAATTTTATTTAGCTAATATTTTTCTAACGGAAATAAAATAGACATGCAAATTTTCCTTGGTGTGATTCTGTTCACTTTTTTATACATTAGAACACATTACCTAATCAAGGATTGGGGGGACCATGCTTTTTTTTCAAAGCTTATTTCTGACTTTGTACATTTTTACACTGTTGTAATGAGACTACGTGTAACCATTTTGTGTTTGTTCTTTAAAGTCTTTTAACATTTTTGGACAACTGCTACATGAATACCTCCATGATGTAGAATAAATTCCAGTACGAAATTATATGGATTAAAAAATAAAAGTCTCCATCACTGTCCATTCCACTTACCTCTCCAAAGAGAGCCACTGCTAAGAGTTTTGAATGTAACCAGCAGATGGTTTTCTATTCATTATGTATTTGATCATCTAGCTTGGTTTTGGTTTGTTTATATAAAAGAAACTTTATATATTATTCTACAGATACTGTCTTCTGTCTTAAAGATCTTCCATAGAAATACATATAGATCTACCCATTTTTGAAAACGTAGCAGTGTTCTTTTGTGTGGTTATACCTTAGGTAATTTAACCATTTCTCCAAACAATTTGTTGTTTTCAAAGTTACAGTCATGTGCCAGCGGAGATACGTTCTGAGAAAATCATCGTTAGGCGATTTTGTCGTTGAGCAAACATCATAGAGTACACTCACACAAGCCTACCTGGTCTAGCTTACCACACATCTAGGCTAGATGGTATAGCCTATTGCTCTTAGGCTACAGGCCAGTACCGCATGTGCAACATGAGATTAAATCCAGCATAAGAGAAAATGATGCAATCAAGAGGCTCGGTAAACAAGATGTATGAGGCTGCTGCCAGTGTGACACGGCACACTGTTTTACAGCAAACTTTATAAGTAGAAAGTGTACACTCTAAAATAATGATGAGAAAGTATAGTATAATAAATACATAAACCAGGAACATTTATTATGTCAAATATTATGTACTGTACATAATTGTGCTATACTTCTATTAGGTTGGTGCAAAAGTAATTGCAGTTTAAAAGGTTAAAAAAAAAAAAATTGTGGAAACCACAATTACTTTTGCACCAACCTAATATATGCCTGGCAGTGCAGTAGGTGTGCTTACACCAGCATCCCCACAAACACGTGAGTAATGTGTTGCTCTGTGACCTTACAACAGCTGTGGTGATAGGAATTTTTCAGCTACAGTAAAGTCTCAAGGGACCACAGCATTGACCAAAATGTCATTATAGGACACATGTCTATTATACATTACAGCAATATTGCCATAATTTCTTAAGCATACACATACAGATAACATCCTTACGTATACATATTTTTTAAGGTTATTTCAGAAATGTCATTCTAATTTGAAAAGCTCAGTCAACCAAAAGATATTAGAAGCAATTAAGAACTGCAGTTTTAAGAGCACACTTTGGAGTAATACCAATGGCATTCTATGCCCAGATCTATAACTGAGCTCTGTGACCTTTAGCTAGTTATTTAACCTCTTTAAGCTTCAGTTTCCTGAGAGATAATTGCTCCTCAAATGGCTGTCATAAAAATTAAGATGATACGTATGAGAAGTACTTAGTGTGTCTAGTACATAGCAGAGGTTCAAAAAGCTGTCACTTTTCAGCAGTATTTAATCATTATTAATCACCATATGGAATACTGGGCTAGGTTGGAAAATTTCTGCTATTTAGATAAGAAAATTTATTAACAAAAGATTAAATATGAGGTCTCTTCAAGTAGGTAGAGTTGGGGAGTATGGCACTGAATTCATAAACAAGATCAGGTGATACAAAGTAGACATTTT
>NW_027424094.1:0-7235 GCF_036562045.2 Rhinolophus sinicus | reverse complement strand
ACAGATGAGTAATTGTGGGATTATACAGACTCATTTGCTTATAGACTTTTGACATTTTATAGCCACATCTCATAAAGTGTTCTGTTCTATGCAAAGCGTCACTGGTTTACTATCTTTGTGCAAGTAACAATGTGAAAGGGTACTCTCTCTCTAGTCTGGGGAAATGCAAAGTTACCTCAGAGGTAAGGATTTTTTTACTATAAAAATTACAATATTTCAATATCACTTTTCAGAACTTTTAAAGTAATACAAAATAAGTCAGCTAGGCAGAAAAAAAAGCTGAAAAAAAATCAGAAGAAAATTATTTATATGGTGAAGCATACAGATTCAATGAAAACTCAGAGATACTTAAGTCCAAATTTGCTCAATTGTGGCCTTCATTTTGCACCTGCAGCACGTGGGCACAATTCAAAAGAGATAACATCTGGCACATCCTAAGTGCAGTAATCAACAATTGCAGAGGCATTTAAATTGTGGCTGCACTTATGGGGAAAAAGAGAAAATGCAATTAAGAAGATATGTGTCAAAGATAGGTTTAAACTCACAATTTCCACATAACTCATTCTTCAGATGGAGAGACTGGGGCCAACACTAAACAGGATCTGAGAGGGAACCAGAGGTTATAAAGCTACAAGTAGTTCAGTCATGGAGTGGTGGAAAGGGGGTAGGCTTTGGAGATGATTACATCTGGTTACACAGCTCAGCCACGTCACTTCATAGGTGGAGGGAGTTGAAACACTGACTTAAACTCTTTGTATTACATGTCTCTCAGTTATAAAAGGAGAATGATACAGTAATAGAAAGAGTGTGGGTTTATTATGAGAATTAGAGTAGAATGCTATAAGGTAGGGGCACCACAAATGGTAGTTTTCTTTCTTAACCTTCTTTCTTTTCTTTCTTGTATTTCTGTCCCTATATTGTATACATAAGGATGATAATTTTTATGTATTTAACTTGACAAGTGTGTCTCAATTTGGCTTATAAATTCACCTATTTCATATCCTGAGGACTTGGGAATCATTTCTTCATTCTAAACCATGTATCAAAAGCTTCTAATGTGCCAATTAATATACTAGGTGCTGGAATTACAGTTGTGAGTGTGAAGAGACAAGGACCCGTGGTTCATTATAATTTACTGGGTGAACCATACATTAATCAACTATACATGAAAAATAAAGTGACATTAAAAATGTGATAAGTACCATGGATAAGGAATATAACTTGTAACATGAAAGGGTACAGAAATCAAGGAAGTCAGAGAAAAATTTAGTGAACTAAAGGAGGAAGAGAAAATATCTAGGCAAAATTCCCACGGGAAGAATATAAAGGCAAAAAACAAAACAAAACAAATGAACGACAAACAAACACATCTATGGTAAAGATTTTTTTTGGCAGAAAGGAGCACTATGTGTGAAGTAAAAAAAAATGTTTGGACTTAAATTGATGATATGGATGAAACATTAGACACTTGAAAATTTTTATAGAGGTCTTTATCAGGTTTTGTGGAAAAAATAGTAGCATTATCTCCACAGAGTTGAACCATGAGTTATGTTCAAAATTTCTTTGAAATTTTATAACAATGGAAGTATTTCTTACAATGCAAATGGGTCAATAATGAACATTTTGAGGGCAATGAGATAAATTTAATTCACAATGGCATCTTTGTGAAGTCAAAGATCTAAATTGGGGAGAGATATAAAATAAAAACCATGAGTGAGAACGTTAGAGTTTGGCATGCCAGAGGGTCATAAATGAAAGGGTTTAAGCTTTCATTCATCTGAGAAATATTGACTTGATAGGCTTATCTTTAGAACAGACTTAGATAAATGCATAGGATATCGATATTAGGGGATTCCCTCTGCAGGCAGCTTCTTGCCTTGTCTATACAATGTGCTATGCCATTTCAGTCTGGCCAGTGAATTGCCTAGACCAGGGCAGCTATTGAATCATTCATAAGCACCTTCTAAGCATGGGCAATTGTCACCAGTCCCTCTGAAACATGTGATACTTAGTAAGGTGATGAAACTTTATTCTAAGTAGATTCTTGTGCAATAAGAAATAGTCAAGTTCTATAGAAAATGTTTGTGTGTGTGAGAAAGATTGCCTACTGTATGATTCCTTAGGCTCCTATTTAAATCTCTTAGCAGCTGTTTGAGAGAGATTATTAGCCTCATTTTACAGATGTAAATACTGAGGTTGAGAGGTTGACAAAATCATTGACTGTCACATAGAAACCAATAATTAAGCTGCCATCTGTCTGATTCCAGTTCAAACCCAAGGGAAGTAGGAAGACAAAGGTACAATGGAGAGAGAGAGAGAGAAGAAAAAAAATAGTGTTGTCTTCACATCCCTAGGTAATATGGCAATGCTTTTTCAACTAATTCTCAGTATTTTAATGAAAAGATTTACTCGCGATCCCCAGGCAATTTCAATGAAAGTCCAACTGGTTTGGACATTTTTATCTCAGGACTGAAAAACAAAGGTCCTAAAAAGCAATTTTAGAATCACATTGATGTAAGAAAGGCATCATTATGATTACAGGCTGATAGGGTCGGAAACTAGGTGAATTTTATGGGTAGCAATACTTTTCACCAATCACATGGAACTAATTATCAGGTGTTAAGTTGACCTGACTGACTTGCATCTTGACTTCTGCTGTGCAAAAAGGAAAAATGCACAAATCAATGGAAAATTGGGGGCGAGTTAGAAACAGCCTTATCTTTGAATTGTCTAATTTGGGTGAGTTATGCCTTCACCATATTTTTCAGCAATATAGCTTTCTGAAGCAAATTTCTTTTTTGGAATAAATGAGCAGATGGATAAAGGAAAAATGAGGCACTAGAAAAATGAAGACTCTCCAAAATATCTTCAATCTACCAGGTACAGCATAGTTACTTATGTAGGTAACTATTCTCCTAACCCTTAAAGCCATAGCAACATTTATTTTTGAATACTGAAGATGAAATCATACTTGAAGTTCCAGAAAATATCGTATATTACAGGTATCAAATTACTGTCATTTAAATAAATTGTAAGTCAACCTTCTTCTTGTTCCTGAGACAGAGAGTTAGCTGCTGTAAATCACTAAGATCGTCCTGCTTTTGCACTAAACAATTACTGTCTTTTATATTCTGACAACGATCATGTGATTCCTTCTAAAATAATAAAGAACATGGAACCACTGCTGCAGAGAAAATTCTTCGGAGATTTCTCTCTGGCAAAGTATTTCTGTTTTTCCTTTCTAAGGTCATATGATTCCTTAAAGCAGGAGTATGCAAACCTTTCCTTAAAGGGCAAGGTAGTAAATATTTTAGAGTTTTGCCAGCCACAGGGTCTCTGTCACAACTACAGAACTCTAGCATTATGGCAGGAAAGCAGCTATAAACAATAAGTAAACAAATGATGTGCCTGGGATCCAAAACAATGTATTTACAAACACAGGACAGAATTGACCCACAGAAGTCCAGTTTGCTGTCCTCTGCCACGCAGGGTAGCTTCAGTGTATGGTCCATTTGGCCCGTATCCCATTGGGAGTTTTTTAAAATATTTCCAAATTCATTTACTGCCAATAATCTGCATTTGTCCTTATTTTCCTTTTAATATGAAATTTCCTTCATATTTAAACCCTAGCTATTCTTCAAATCCCACATGAAATCCACCTCATTAGAGAAACTCAGTGAGCATATTTTGTGCATATTAGACTATGATAAACTATTTTGTCCATTAACCAATCTTTTCTCTTGCTGACTTACAATAGTGTTCATTATTTTTGCACAGAGAATCTGTTTTGGATTTTTTAAGTATTAAAGGAAAAACAAACAATCTGATTAAAAAATGGACAAGTAACTTGAAAAGACATTTTCCTAAAGAAAACATACAAGTGGCCAACAGGTACATGAAAAGATGCTCAGCATCACTAATCATCAGGAAAATGCAAATGAAAACCACAATGAAATATCACCTCACAGCTGTTAGAATCGCTATTATCAAAAGACAAGACACATCAATGCTGGTGAGACTATGGAGAAAATGGAACCCTTGTGCACTGTTGTAGGAATGTAAATTGATGCAGCCATTATGGAAAACAATATGGAGTTTCCTCAAAAAATTTAAAATAGAATTATCATATGATCCAGTAATTTCACTTATGTGTATATATCCAAAGGAAATGAAATTACTACTTCAAAGAGATATCTGCACCCCCATGCTCATTACAGTATTGTTCACAATAACCAAGAGGTGGAAATTACATAAGTGTCCATAAACAAATGAATAGGTAAATAAATAGATCACAAACACACACACACACACACACACACGAAGGTCAGACGATTAAGTTCATGAAACCATCCTATAAAAAGCGCTACATACCTCATTGCTGAATATCACTATGGTCACCTTTGAAGTGCTCCCCTACCTCTTGGAAAACTAAGACCTCATGCCAGTGCCTAGTCCACCCTTCAAAGCAATTTTGGAACTCTTTTTTCTGGCATGGCCATCAGAGCTGTCGTCGTATTATCCTTGATGTCCTGAATGTCATCAAAATGTCTTCCTTTCAACATTTTCTCTATCTTCCGGTAAAGAAAGAAGTCATTGGGGGCCAGATCAGGTGAGTAGGGAGGGTGTTCCAATACAGTTACTTGTTTACTGGCTGAAAACTCCCTCACAGACAGTGCTGTGTGAGCTGGTTCATTGTCGTGATGCAAGAGCCATGAATTGTTGGTGAAAAGTGCAGGTCATCCAACTTTTTCACGAAGCCTTTTCAGCACTTCCGAATAGTAACTTGGTTAACTGTCCAGTTAGTACAAATTCATAATGAATAATCCCTGATATCAAAAAAGTTTAGCAACATTGTTGCAATAAGTTTACGAACTTAATTGTCAGTCCTTGTGTGTGTGTGTGTGTGTGTGTGTAGAAATACACCTATTGGAGTACTATTCAGCCATAAAAAAGGAAATCCTGCCTTTGGGACAACATGGATGGACCTTGAGGGCATCATGCTAAGTGAAATAAGTGAGAAAGTAAAAGACAAATACTGTATATTCTCACTTATATGTGGAATCTAAAAATGGTCAAATTGATAGACATAGAGGGTAGAATGGTAGTTGCCAGGAGCTAAGGAATGGAGGAAATGAAGAGATGTCAGTCCAAGGGTTGAAACTCCCAGATATAAGATAAATAAGACCTGGAGCTCTAATGCACAGCATGGTGACTATAATTAACATTAATATATTATATACTTGAAAGCTGTTGAGAGAACATATCTTGCATGTTATTACCACACATGTGAAAAATCTCAATTATGTGAAAGGGTGGAGGTGTTAACTAACCTTGCTGTCAATGACTGTGTAATATATACATGCATCTAATATCACATTTTCTACCTTAAACTTATATACATTATATGTCATTAATATTTCAACAGAACTGGGGGGAAAAATTAAAGTGAACCTCAACTATCATGTGGTGTGATCCTTTCATTTGGGATGTATGAAAACCGGAGAGGCTAAGTAATTTTCCATGGTCAAATGACAAAAGGCAATAGTAAAACTCAGCTCTCTTGAATCTTACTTCAGCAATCTTTATTAAGGCTGTAAAAATCTTAACATTACACAAAGATTCCGAAGAGGATATAACTCAACATTCCATCAAGTACAAAAAGCTCCTCTATCAGTTCACTAGTGACTAATATCCACTTTCAATATTTCTAATCATAGGAAAATAACTACTGATATGTTTCTACTTATACATAGCTTAGTTTCTAAAAGGACCTTTGTGAGCCTACTTCCTATTAAGCCAAAATGACACTCTTAAATTTTTTGCTAATGCATGCAGAGTTGATGAAATGGTAATCTAGTGAGAGTCTTTGTTCTTATTAATAAAAATTGTAAGTAGAAAGTAAAATGAGAAGCTTCATTACCTCCTATGGAGATATATCCATGGTTGGACAAGTCTAATTGCTATGTCTTATATTGAGCAAAACCTTCTTCTCTGTAATATTTACTCACTAGCTTTTGCTCTACAGATTTACTCTCACAGTGTCTTATCTCACTTTCACATGACAAATCTTTACATATTTGAGGAACATTGTTGTGCATTCTCCAATAATTTTTTCAGAGTAAACAGCACCTGAATTATCATTAATTACCCATAGCATAGAATACCAAGAAAACTTACAACTCACATATATATGTATGTCACTCTTAAAATATGATGGTTCCCACAGTGGCAAGTGGTCTGACCAGCACAGAGTAAGTACAGTGAGCCTTGTCTTTCATGCCTTGTAAACTGGAGTTCTCTTAACATAGATTGATTACACTAATGATAGACCCTCTTGTCTAAATCTGTCAGTAGTTTGCATACGTATATTCCTTCGCCTTTAAGTAGATTTCAGTAAGTTAAAAACAGAAATAATTCAGTTGTGTTTCAACATCTTCCCACATAAACTATTGCCTTTTATTTCTTGTTCAGTTGAGCATTCAATAGATGCTTGAAATTAATACCATATATGGAATTATATAATAAGTTGTATAGTTTAACCTCATATGTTGTCATTGGTAATGCTGCAAGGTTGGAGGGCTTTGGCTTAATTTCCTAAATCAGTGGGCAGCTCTTCAATAAACAAAATATTATTTTATGAGCGTTAAAGTCCTTGCAAAAGCAACTTGGAAAACAAATGTTCTTTTTGAAGGCTTAACAGTAATGTCAAAGACAGGACAGGGCGTTGTGCATTTAGATCTACATTTCACATGTTTTTGCTAGGATAAGCTCTTCTCTGGAAGCAGCTTTTAGAGTGCTGACGGTTGAAAATGCTCAGAGCTTGTTTTCACACGTAGCCATTGGTGGAATCTCGCTATCTGTGATCTCAAGTTCTGAGAACAGATTCTCCAAGGCTGGTGATCAATACTAAAATGTGATCAACACTGAACACTTAATGAATCAATAAGTCTCTACCTGAGACTCTAGTTAATTTCTTCTATATAAAGTCAGCAAATTGCTGAGTTTAAAGAGTTTTAATTCATCTATTTTGATTATATTCATCTTTATAAATGTAATTTTATAGGTATTTTGAGAGAACAAACAAGAAAATTACGTGTGACAGATGCATGTTTAAGCAAAACCAAAGTAAAGAATATAAAACAAAAACAGAAGAACATGGAAAAAGTATCTGATTCTATCAATCCCACAAGACTTTCATCAAGCTATTCGCTGGTGATCTGAAAATGATCGTGAAG
>NW_027424093.1:0-7253 GCF_036562045.2 Rhinolophus sinicus | reverse complement strand
GGCTGTAGACTCAAGGTTGGTCGCCTTGTATTTCAAAACTGCACCCTTAGAAGAAAGGCTTCTGGGGGTGAGGAGGGAATGATGGAGGCAGGAGGCCGAGGTAAGATGAGTCAAGCATGTTATTGGGTAGTCCAGAACAAGGCATGGCCAGCATATGCATACAGGGCAGAGGTCAAAGCAGCAAGTTTACGGAAGCTAGAAAGCTGGTTAATGTATCCAGTGAATTAGCCACTTAGCACAATCTTATAATATAAGTCATAAATTCTCCATGGTTTGGCTAAAATGTATAAGCACTGATTACAACGTGTTGATAAATAATGGCAGGCCCTAAACAAAGTTCGAAAAGCAGTGTCTCAAATTGTATATCATTTAATCAAGCCCTAGGACCTGGAATCCATTTTCTATCTCCATTTTCATGAAAGAAGGAACTGAGGCTCAAAAAGACTTTCTGCTACCCAGGCTTGTAGGCTAGACGTTTAGACCTTCAAAAATAAAGGAAGGAAGGAAGGAAAGAAAGAAGGAAGGAAAGGAAAGAAGGAAGGAAGGAAGGAATTATTTCCTACTTACACACTTGAATAACTTTGTCAGTTAACCATTGCTGCCATTAATCATCAAAAACATCAGTTTTATACTTTTTGTGTGTTACTGCTTTATACAGACAAGGCCCTGAACAGCATTCAGAAGGCTGGGAAAAGTTCAGTAGTTAAATGCTGGTATTTAGCCAGCAGAGAGTTCTATTCAGATCCCAGTGCATTTCAGTGCAGAGTCAGAGCTAATATTTAAGCTCCCTGAAAACCTGCCTTCCAAAAGACTTGCTGCTATAACTCATGACTATCATTTTACATAGCACCGTCTGGTGTCCTTATTTCACATCCGTACATTAGTATTCCCCGATGCTTTTTTGTTGTCATTATTGTTAAAATAAATTGTGCATTAAAAGAACCATGTCATATTGATATCTTACTTGGTAAAAGTGCTACAGAGATCGCCTACCTCTTCTCCCTTCACTCATTTGTGTGCCCATCAGTTGAATCAATATGGGAATTTTGGTTAGAAGGACTGTGTCAATGTAATTTGGACACCAGAAGTATCCATATGCTTATCCGTACATAATATCATGAAAAAAACAATAGATATTATCCTAACCAACTAACATTAGCTACCAGATCAGCAATATCCTGAGTATAAATTAATGTGACTTCTTTTTCATCCATAATAAACATCCTGAATTCCAAGAAACACAAGAGAGCTTAAATATTCTGATACAAACAACTCCAGCAGGTTAAACATCTCCACTGGGTTGAGTTTACTGATTGAAATGTCTGGTCTCAATTGCCAATCTCTCCCTTGTGCTTTCTCCAGATGACATGAGGAAACCTCTCTTCCTGACAAGAGACGAAACATTTCTGCCAGCCGAGGTGACATTGTGTTCACTCAATAATGATACAAGGCCCTGAGGTCCTTCAGAAGAAAGATTACAAAAGAGTCCTCATTAGCTAAGTGAGGAAGAATGAAGGTCATCCCACAGAGAGAATATCATGCTTACACGTCACCTAGAACATTTGTTCTTCATTAATTCTGCAAGCCCAAGCTGGGCTATCATCTTGTAGCATTTCAAAACTCTGTCCTCTGTCAGAAATAATGGTTAGGTTGTTTGTTTCCTCGGTAATGTACTTAAGAGACATTTTATGATCATTTGCCTTCACATCAATGAATTCAAATAATGTTTTAGGACATAATATGATTAGATTTAATGTTGGTAATAACAGTTTGGATTTCTCAGATGAAATACATCGGACGGTAGTCATCTCTCCTAAAGAGCTCATTATACAAATTCATAAAACTATCCTTCCTGGTGATGATATTGTGCAAAGTACTGGTTCAGTTACGGCCTTGTATTTAAAAAGTGCTTATTTACAGGATGTGACCTCTAAGTCATTTCATCTACCAAAGATTCCCTTACAGTGAATTCTAATTTAATTAGTTCATAAGTTATATGGCAGACAAATATTTTCTACTTGCTTCTACCTAGGTATAGAATTTTCTTATTATTGGATAGAAAACAGCAAAAGCAGACTTATGCTCTAAAAGGTGTTGCAAAAATAACTTTTAAAAAAGATACATACTGCTTCTTCTCTCAGGATCATTTGGTAATTTATCTTATGGTATCTTCTGATACCTAGCCATCATTTCTATAAACTGAGACGACATTGCTTTTGACAATAGTACAAAGCCCTGAAGATTTTAATAAGATAGGATTTTTTTTTTCAATAAAAGTGTAAATATTATTAAATAAATGTTTACTTCACATATGCTTTCAGCAATTTTCAAGTAATCTTGATTACTGAGTGTATGAAATAGGCCTATAACATCTGGTTTTGTGGTAGAACAATACCACCTTAATGATAAGTACTGTAAAAGCCACATTCTTAAAAGGAAAATAACTATGGAAACACCATGTATAATAGGAACCGCTTGTGAGTAGTCAGCTAATAAAATAAAATTTAAGTCATTAATATACCTTCGCATTAAAGATTTAAGACAGAAAGACAAGTAACACTTCTAATAAAAGTTGATATCCAAATATAACACTAAGGTCAGAATTTTAGTAATTTTTGAAGCATTTAATTATATAAGCTGTATTTTTTTTTATTTTTTTTTTGAGAAGCACAATGGGCCAAAAAAATAGATAAGGACGTAACTATAGCAGCTTGAGGGGATGAATTGTGTCAAGTTTTCTGAATAAAACACTTGGCAGCAAAACCTCCAAATGTATCTTTAAAAATGTATGTGAATATTAATTTGAATTACATTAATTTAAAACAATGTAGTATGAAATTTATGTGAAAGTCGCTTAATGTGCAAAATCCAAAATAATGTGAAGTATGTCAGTTATCACATGATTTCAAATTGTAAAATGCATGATACTAATCTCTCAGTTGTCAAGATTTATCTGGTTTTCTGCACGATGTGAGTTACGAAAGTACTCCAGGAGCATATTCTCATAAAACACCAGTGCTCAGGATTGAAAGTTGGATAATACTTACCTATAGGGAAAAAAACAAAACAACAAAAAAAGGCTATCTATATACAATATGACTAAATATAAATCCTTTCACTAAAGATGAATGCTTACTCTACTGAAACATCACCAGTGATTTTCAGGAATATAGCTTTGAGAATGGTAAAGTTGGTATCTTTCCCTTATTTATTCTACTTGTTTTGTAAACAACGATTTAGGGGAAAATTAGCACACCCTGTTTTTAAACATCGCCCTGATGCAAAGCTACTGCGTTCCCTTTTCCTGCTAGTGGTCCTGCTGAGAGACCAAGCCAAATCCTGGGGCACAGTCTTCTCTCACTCATGTATCAGGCTGCGTCAAATGAAAGTCAAGGAGAGACACTCTATCTGCTGTAGTTTCCTGTTGAATTCCACAAGCCTGTGATGCTATTTGCAAGTCAATTCCAAGCCAGACTCCTTTCCTTTCTATGTCATATGTTGGAATATTGGCTGATAGATTCCAGAGACAGGCTATATGTATTAAACTCGACTTTGCATTTATACATTTCTTTCTTCATGTTGTATTATTGTTGTTACTTGAGATGTCACTTAAAAATGATTGGTCTCCCCAACTTACTATGTAATTTCTTAATCTTATCATTTTATGGAAAGAATGCAAATAAGTAATAGGGTTCAAAATTAAACTAGAGGTTGATTCTACCACTCTTGATATCCGGACTAATCATAAAGAGTATTTTGAGCTGTTTAAGAAATGTTTTAATGAAAATTACACATGTTTATATACTCATAATTATCACTTTCATAACTAATGTCATTTAATTCAAAGGAGCAACATAAGCACTACAACATCATTTCTCATTTTGATTTGACTTGTTATCTGTATCTCAAAAGAGGAGGTATTTTAGGTCAAAATCTCTGTAGTAGTAACATACTACTATTCTTCAACTTTCCTTGTTTCCTCCCTCTGAAAGTTTAATGTGTGCAGATTATAGTGTTCATAGCTGAAAATGTTGCATCAAACTATGTCTTTCTAATCACACTTTTCTCTGTTTTGTCTATTTTCACTATTAGTATTCCTCTTTCCAAACAAACTTGAAGATGTTGCCCCAAACAGATATATATAATTTAAGTATAAAAATATCCTTCTCTTAACCAATCAACAAAAAACAAGTGTCATCCCTACTTCTCCCCAAAATAAATTTGTATGTATATTCTTTCTTTCCCTGTTTTCTCTGTTCCCTCCCCCCTCCCTTTATCCCTTCTATTTTTCCTTTCTCTCTCTCTCTCCCTTCCATACACACAAAATTCTATAATCACACACAGTCATCTGCCTTCCAGGTAGTCCCAATTGCCCCAAGCCTAGGTAAGTTTTACAGGTCTCAGTTTACATATGTATCTTTTTGAGTACTTTCCCTGGCCTGGAATGTTCTTTCCTCTCTTGATGGGGGTGATGATGGGCACAGAATGGGGTACTTTTTCATCTTTTAACATTTAACTCAAATGTCTTCTCCTGTTACTTTTCCCATTTATGTCCCCAGCCAGGAAGTCAGATGCTTCCATTTTAAATATGAAATACCTGTTTATATGTCTTTTAAAGCACAATTTATTGTAATTTTCCACTTATGTGTATGCCTACCCAAAAAATCTGTGTATTTCTTTATGTCTGACTCAAATTTCTGTACCATAAACCTAATAAAGTGCCTAATCTATAATAATTCCTTAATATCTATATTGAAAAAAATTAATTTAGATGCCTGGACATTCTTTCCTGTTTTTTGTTGTTGTTGTTTTTTTCCCCCTCTACTGTTCTGCTATAAAATATTTTTTCTCATTCCTCCCTCTTCGTAGTGCATCAAACTATTTTCTTCCAACTTTGGTGAATTGATTTTTTAATCCTTTTCTGAGAATCTGTGGTGTTTTGTGTTTTTTTTGGTTTTTTGGGGTTTTTTTTGGCCACTTCTTCCTATGTGTTATTAATTGTTGGTTTTTATTGCTGCTATTTTAAAGTCTATCATTTGATACAGGATCTTTCAATTGTATGTGATGCTCTAAAAGAGATGTTCTATTTATCATCTTATCACTAAATCCTCAGTATATAGCAAAAGCATATTTTGAGCTAAGTCTTAGCTTTTAATTTGGTAGTTTTGTTCTTGGGCCTTTCTTTTTCCTAAGTTTGAAGCTTCTATGGAGATAGATCATAAGAGGAGGCTGCCAGTTTCCTTGGTTAGCGAGATGGTCCTCCATTCTTATCTTCCCCTCCCCCTTTTCCTCCTTTTCAGATACCTGGCAAACAATCGCAGTCTTGCCTCACAAACTGAGTGTTCCTCTGAGGTGCCCAAAGGGTATTTGGCAAGAATTTCCAAGAACAAGTTGAGGAATGGCTGTCCTTCTGTGAGACTGGCGATAGTCCACAAAAGACTTTGGAGGTCACGAAGGAGGCGCCGTTCAGTCTGAGAAAGAAGCTGCTGAGATGACTAAGAAGCTGGAGAAACAGGAGAAGAAACGCTTGCTGCAGAAGAAAAAGAAATGCTTGGCTGCAAATGCCCTCACACCCGTACCTTCAGAAAACATCCGTAGTTCACCAGGGGGGTGTGAAAAGATCTTCAAAGAAGAAAACACAAAAGCTTCAGGAGAATCCTCAGGAGAGTGGAATGGAAGACCCACCTCTCTCTTTATCCAAACCCTAGAAAAAGAAATGTTTTTTCAAGGAGCTGGTTGGTAGGGATGTTGAACAGGTGGCAGTGGAAGTCTTCCCAAGAGGAAGAAATCTTTCCCCAAAGAGGAACCAGTTAGTGACTCTGAAGAAGCAGGAAACAAGAATGTCCCCAAGAAAAAGAGGAAATTCTCTTCCAAGGAGGAGCAGCTCAGCAGTAGACCCGAAGAGGATACTGGAACCAAGAGAAGCAGCTTCAAGGGAAAGAGAAACTGCAAAAGCTTTCCCGGCAAGATTAGAATGGACAGTATCCTGGTGGGGTATGACCACCCACAGTGTCATCTCCTGACCCATCCCCTCTATCCCAATAAAAATAAATTCACAAGTGTATAAATTAATTAATTACAGTAAAATAACATAAAATAGTATCTCCCTTTCCAGGTGACCTCAACTCTGTTCCATATATATCTAATACAGTAGTTGCAATTGTGTCAGTGCTAGAAAAACATACTTGTAACATCTGTCATGAAATTTTAAACATAAATAATTTTTTCTCTAAACTAAAATTATATATGTCTCAGTTGAGCAGTGGAAACTAGTGTTTGTTGAAGCGGTTCTTTAATTCATCATAAATATATATCACATATGTTCTTTGGCAAGTATTTTGCAATAAAACAATTAAAAAGAAGAAACTACAATTTTCAATCAATGGTATTTTAATTGAGCAAGAGTTAACTTTGCAGGAGCTTTTTAAATAGTATGCTAAATATATATGTATTTTTCTCCCTGAAATTGGGGCATATTTTGGAATTGACGAGAGAAAAGATAAGGTCCCCAGTTTACTTGGTGCTTTTTCTCCCCATTACTTTTTTCAAGGTCCTTGACCTAGTTTGTCATTTTAATACTTTATTTCTTTCCTTGCCAGTTTCTTATTCCCTGGGTTGTATATTTCTTTGTCAACACCTAACAGCCAAACAAAATTGATCAAACGGAAAGAGAAGGATTTTCCTTGGAGATGTAGTTTTAAATTTATTTTATTCCAAAATTTAAAATCTCTTAAGTTCTTGAAGTGGAAATTAACAGCCGGTATAAACTTTCAGCATGCAATCACATTCTGAAAATTTCATGAAATTGAAAGACAATTTTATATCGGCAGAGTCATTCAAGTTATCTGTTATTATGTGTTATCGCCCTACATAAATATCTAGTTATTTTTAGTTAATGAATTAATGAGCTGCTCCTTGAAATATGATAATTAACCACAATTTGACTGATAGAAGAAACAAATTCTCTGATGGGGAAATGAGAGGCTTTCAGGAATTTTAATCCCTTATGCAAAGCATGTTTGAGGCAAATATTACTACCCTGCACACTTTCCTTGTTAGAGAAAACTGTTTTCATTTCCATCAATCTCAGTCTATTTATTTAGAAATTACTGAGTTATTAGAGCTGCTGTCTGGTCTCTTGTGTTTAATTTTCACTGCATCACATTTAGAAATCCTAGCTGCTGACGAAGTGCTGTGTGGTTCCATTTCTCCATTTTCCAGTCCTATAAAATGAATCTTGCTGTGAAAAATGA
>NW_027424092.1:0-7253 GCF_036562045.2 Rhinolophus sinicus | reverse complement strand
CATGGATGGGAAGAAAAGTTGCATGGCTTGAGTTTCTATTGATTGCTCATAATCAGAAAAATGGTATTAAACAGCAAGGATTGAGGAAAGCACACTACTGTTTGCATATTACAAAACTTAATTGTAGTTTTTACAGGTTGCAATGGCAACGTGGAGAAGTGAATTTTAACAAAACAATGTAAGGCATCATCCTGGTAGGGCACCACAAATCCTATTTTGTAAGGGCCATGTCTCCTAGACCCTTTGGGCTATGGGTGAAAACACCTCAGTTATAAAACCAAGCACTACCAGTGAATTTTAGGTCCACTTGGGAGAAGTGCCCTTGCTAGAATTAGTGGGGTGGTGGATATTTGCCTGATGGAGTAGATTAACATTTTACAGAGAGAGCACTGATTTTGGAAAGGAGATTTATCATTTTTCATTCACTGTGAATTGAAAGGGGGAGAATAATTATACATTTAAAGAAGTCTCTGAAACAAAACAAGATCGGCCTCCTCACCTTTAAGCATAGATATTTCCTTCAGTGGAAAGGAAAGATAGGTCAGAGGCCGCGGGACGCCCTGGTCTCTTGAGGGGTTCAAGCCTTGGTTATCGTGAAGGACCTGCAGTCTAAATCAGGCTAAAACTCGGATTGTTGCTGATGTGCTCTGCCCCTCCCATTCTCTTCCATGAAACAGTGCACCTCGTACGGCATGCCTATCTGTTTCATCTTTTAAGTTTTGTGAATATAGTGAGCATTACTTTAATACTCTGGTCTTCATAATTGAGGAAACATTCCCAATTTTCACACTTTTACTCATAGAGTTTGTACATTTTGCATGTGGGATTACATGTGTGGTCAGTGATTCTATCATGACTTCCAATTCTTTGTTATGCCTCCTAATAAAGGGTGGCATACAGTGTCTTCCCTGGAGAAATTCAGTGTGTTTGACAAGTAGAATATGGAGAAATACAGTATATACTGAGCCAGGTACAAAATCTGCACACAAAGAAAGTGGACCTGCCTTTCATTCTTCGGTAATTCCTGGGGAACTTGACCTCTACTGAATTACACGCAACACTCTGAAATCAGCCAGTTGATATGCACATATGAGGGAATACAGTTGGCAGACCCATGGAGCCCATTCTAATGTCACAACTGACAGGAGATGTACAAATGTTCATCCTTCCTCTCCATGTACCAACAGTCCCTTGAAACTACTGAGCACATGATGAGGACAATCAAGAACCTGATGCCTAAACTTGCTAGGTCTGACAACTTGTTCTGGTTCAAAATCACCATCAGAGACTAGTAGACAGATCTGCTTCTATGTGGAGGTCACATACATCAGGGACACTCTTTGATGTGGCACTTTTTGAGCCACCTTTAACACCAACTGCCTGTCAGTTCTTACTCTTCTTTGAGATGACAAAGTGATTCCTGGCAAGTCATTTTTACTGGGGTCAAGGGCCTCTCTAGTGTGAATAAGATGGCTCTACCGAACCCAGAAAATGGTGAAGTCACACTTAGAGCTCAAAATGGAAGGACTGTCCTGGATATGTTTCTGGACAGCAAACAGTCCAAGGCAACTCTGTGGCTGCAGCCTCCTGGAGAGGGGATGATGATGTCACTGTTTTCTTTTTGTGACACATAAGGATACTGATATTTGAGTGGTCAGGCTGCCCCTGGGCACCGATTTTAGCTCCAGTGATGGGCAGACAACAAAAGGTGAATCTATGAGGAGAGTGACTTCTTTGGCTCTACTCGGGCTGTTCCTTCCTACTGACGCCCTCAGCATCAGACCGTGCTGAGCAGTTTCCTGTAGACAGACCCTTCTGAGAAAACAATGACCTGACACCTTCATTCTGGAGTTTCAGGTTGGTGAGAAATATACTTCTTTTATTGAAGCCAAACAGTCTATAACATTTTGCTAGGAAAACCGGACACTTTATCAGTCAGGGAGGGAAAATCGAAAGAACAATGAGACAACATGTTATAACTTCAAGAATGCTTTGATCAATCAAAGATAAAAGATCACATGTGCGTTCACAATGCAATATGGAAGAACTAGAATGCTCACATGTCTGTTCTAGATACATAGAATGATACAGCTACCGAGGACAACAGTCGCTATTTGTCCAGTATGTTGAGATTGAAAATATCACGTGTCCATGGATGTATACACAATAGTGTTAAAATGAATGTCCAGAAATTCCTAAACAGAATTCAGAACTGCACTGTAGATAATGGCACAAATGTAGACACACAATATCAGGTCAACTGATGAATGCCTAGTGAAGGTGGTATATGTATAAAATGAAACAAAATACAGTCATAAAGGTGACAGAAGTCCTGATACTGGATACAGCAAGAAAGTGTCTTTAGAAATTGGTAAGAGAAAGAAGCTACCATCCCGAGAACACATACACTGTCTCTCAATTATGTTAACCAACAACTTTGTAAATTCATAGGGAAAATAAGCAGGTCAGTGTCTGCCAGGGTGAAAGTTGTGGGACGGTGTGGATGGGAAGTGAAAGTTACATGGCTTGGGTTTCTATTGTTTGCTTGTAATCAGGAAAATGGTATTTGACAGCAAGGATTGAGGAAAGCCTAATGCAGTTGGAAGATTACAAACTGAATTGTATTTTTTAAAGGTTCCATTGCAAACTCTTCGTGTGAATTTTGCCAACACATTGTAAGGGATATTCCAAGTACGGTGCCTCTCTGAAACCACAAGTCCTCTAATTTTGTGATGAACATGCCTCGTAGACCCTTTGGGCAACATGAGAAAGTTCCTCTGTTCTAAAACAAACACTGCCAGTGAAATGTAGTTCCCAATGCGAGATATGCCCTTACAAGAAAAAAGTGTGGTGGTGGATATTTGCCTGATGGAGTATATTACCATTTTACAGAGAGGGCACTGATTTTGGAAAAGGAGTTTTCACAGATTGCATTCACTGTGAATTGAAAGGGAGAGAATCATTACACATTGAAAGAAGTCTCTGAAACAAAATGTGATGGTCTTCCTCACCTGTGAGTGTAGATATTTCCTTTGTGTGGAAAGGAATGATTGGTCAGAGAGCTGGGGGTGTGTGGTCTCTTCCAGTTCAAGCCTGGGCTATGCTGAAGGACCTGGAGTCTAAATCAGGCTACAAGTCAGATGGCTGCGGATCTGCTGTACCTCTCAAGTTTTCTTCCATGTTATTGGGGTCCTCCTATGTCGTGCCTCTCTGTTTCATGTATTACATTTTGCATACATTTTGTGCATTACTTTAATACTCTGGTCTATCATAATTGAGGAAACAGTCCCAATTCTCACACTGCTACTCAGAGAGTCTGTACATTTTGCATGTGGGACTCTATGTGTAGTCAGAGAATCTGCCATGTCTTCCAGTTCTTTCTTATGTCCCCTGTTAAGGGGTGGTATAGAGAGTCTTCCCCCAGAGAAATGCAGTGCCTTTGACAAGTAGAGAATTGAGAACTACAGTACATACTTAGTCATGTACTGAGCCCACACACAAAGAATGTGGAACTCCTTTCTATCTTTGGTAATTCCTAATGAACTTTGCCTCTATTGAATTATATCCAACACTCTGAAATCAGCTGCTGGATATGCACGCATGGGGTAATTCAGATGACAGACCCATGGAGACCATCCTGCCTGTCAGAACTGTCAGAGCACCATACAAATGTTTATCCTTCCTCTCCGTGTACCAAACCCCTTTGACAATGCTCAGCAAATGATGAGGACAATCTTATTCCTGATGCCCTAACTTGCTAGGTATGATAAGTGGTTCTTGTTGAAAATCACCATCAGCGACTAGAAGATCCTATCTGTTTCTATCTGGAGCTCACATTCATCTGGAAACAATTTTGATGGGACAATTTTTGGAGCCAGCACTCACACCAACTTCATGTCTGTTCTTCCTCCTCTTAGAAGTATCAAGGTGATTCCTGGGTAGTCATTATGGCTCGGCCTAAGGGCCTGTGTACTATGAGAAGAAGTCTCTATGGAGAACAGAGAAAGTTGAAGTCACACTCAGCACTCAAAGTGGAAGGACTCTCCTGGATAATCTCTGTGTAGCAAAAGGTCCAAGGCACCTCTGAGGCTGTGGTCTCCTGGAGAGGGGATGACGATGTCACTGTTGTCTTTCTGTGACACATGAGTATACTGATATGTCATTGGCCAGATGGCTGCTAGGCACAGATTACATCTCCAGTGCTGGGCTGAAAACAGAGTGTGAGTCTGTGAGTAGGCAGACTTTTATGGCTCTGCTTGGCTGTTCCTTCCTCCTGAAGCCCTCGGCATCAGACCTTGCTGAGCAGTTGACTGTTGACAGACCCTCCTGGGAAAGCAACATTCTGGCAACTTCATTTTGAACTTTCAGGATAGTGAGAAATACAGTTCTTTTATTGAAGCCACACAGTCTATAACATTTTGCTATGGAAATCTGACACTTTATCCGAGGGAGCGCAAATCAAAAGCTCAATGGCACAACATGCTCCTGCTTCATGAATCCTGTGATCAACCAAAGAGAAAAGATCACATATGTGTTCACAATGTGATGTAGTAAAACAGGAATGTTCACATGTCTCTGCTGGACACATAGAACGACAGAGCCATGAATGAAAACACATTGCTACTTTTCCAGTATGATGAGAATGAAAATATGACCTGACCATTGATGTACACACAATAGCGTTTAAAATGGATGCCCAGAGACTCCTAAACAGAGTTCAGAACTGCACTGTAAATAATGGCAAAAGTGTAGAAACACAATATCAGGACAACTGATGATACATTAGCGAAGTTGGTATATGTATAAAGTGAAACAAGATACAGTCATAAAGGTGACAGAAGTGCTGAAGCTGGGCACCACAGGAAAGTATCTTGAGAAATTGGCAAGAGAAAGAAGCTAGCATTACAAGGCCACATATGCTGTCTCTTCATTGAGATAAGAGAACGACAATGTCAAATTCATTGGGATAGAAAGCAGGTCAGTGTTTGCCACGACAAAATGTGTGGGGCAGCCTGCCTGCGAAGTGAAAGTTGCATGGCTTGGGTTTCTATTGATTGCCTGTAATCAGAAAAATAATATTAGACAGCAAGTTGTGAGGAAAGTCAAATGCTGTCAGCATATTACAAAACTGATTTGTATTTTCTAAAGGTTCCAGTGGCAAATTGGAAGTGTGAATTTTAGGAAAGCATTGTAAGGGTCACTCCCATTAGGGCACATCTCCTAAACCACAAGTCCTCTAATGTTGTGATGGACTTGCCTCTTGGACCCTTTGGCCTACTTGAGAAAGCTCCTCAGTTCTAAAAACAAACACTCCCCATGAAATGCCTGTTCTAATTTGAAAAATGCCCCTGCTAGAAATAAGTGTGGTGGTGGATATTTGCCTGATGGAGTTCATTATCATTTTAGAGAAAGAGCACTCATTTTGTAAAGGAGTTTTCACAGATTACACTCACTGTGAATGAAAGGGAGAGAATCATACACATTGAAAGAAGTCTCCCAAACAAAATGTGATGGGCCTCCTCACCTGTGAGCATAGAAATTTCCTTCAAGTGGAAAGTATGGATTGGTCAGGAGGCCTGGGCAAAGGCTGTGGTCTCTTACAGAGTTGAAGTCTGGCCTATCCTGAAGAAACTGGATAAAACGGATTGCTTCGGATCTGCTGTGCCTCTCCTATTTTCTTCCATGTTACTGAGGGCCTCTAATAGCATGATTATCTGTTTCATCTTTTACATTTTGGGGATGTGGGGTGCATTGCTTTAATGCTCTGATCTTCATAATTGAGGAAATAGTCCCTATTTTCTGCCTTTTACTCACAAACTCTGTACACTATACATGAGGGACTCCAGGTGTGTCAGAGAATCTATCATGACTTCCTGTTCTTTGTTACACCACCTGCTAAGGGGTGGCAGAGAGAGACTTCCACAAAGAAATTCAGTGTCTTTGACAACTAGAATATGGAGAACAACAGAAGATTCTGAGACAGTTACTGTGTCCACAACAAAGAAAGTGGACCTCCCTTTCTTTCTTAAATAATTCCAGGCAACCTGACCTCTACTGAATAACACCCAACCATCTGAAATCTGCCAGTTGAGAGGAACGTATCAGGTATTCAGTTGGTTGAAGCATGGAGTCCATCCTGCCTGTCAGAACCGACAGAGCAACACACAAATGTGTATCCTTCCTCTCCTTGTACCAACACTCCCTTAACACTACTCAGCAAATGATGAGAACTATCAGAAACCTGATGCCCAAACTTGCTAGATATGATAAGTGATTCTGGTTGAAAATCAACATCAGAGACTAGAAGACAGAATCTGCTTCTATCTGGAACTCTCACTCATCTGGGAACACTCTTAGATGGGGCACTTTTTGGAAGCAGTGCTCGCACCAACTGCATATCAGTTCTTGCTCCTCTTGGAAGTAGCAAGGTGATTCCTGGCAATTCATTTTGGCTGGTCCCAAGGGCCTCTGTAGTATGAGAAGATAACACTACAGAACACAGAGTATGGTGAAGTCAAACTTAGGGCTCAAAGTGGAAGGAGAGTCCTGGCGGAGTCTCAGGGCTTCAAATGATCCAAGTCACTTCTGTGTCTGTGGCTTCCTGGAGAGGTGATGATGATGTCACAGTTGTCTTTTTGTGACACAGGAGGATACTTACTTGTGTTTGGACAGGCAGCTGCTGGACACGGATTACAGCTCCAATGTGGGCAGACAACAGTGTGTGTGTCTGTGAGGACAGTGACATCTGTGGCTCTGCTCGGGCTGCATGTTCCTCGTATGTACGCAGTGTCAGACACTGCTTAGTATTTACCTGTTGAACAGACCCTCCTGTGAAAGCAGTGTTCTGGCACCTTCATCCTGGACTTTCAGGACAGTGAGAAATACACTCCTGATATTGAGGCCACACGTTCCGTAACATTTTGCTAGGAAAATTGGAAACTATCAGTCAGGGAGAGAAAATTGAAAGCACAATGAGAAAATATGCTACTCCTTCAAGATCACAGAAGCTTTGACAATACAATGTGGATGAACTGGAATGTCAACATGTCTCTGGTTGGTATATAGAATGACATAGCTACCAAGAAAAACAGTTCGTTATTTATCCAGTATGTTGAGAATGAAAATATCATGTAACCATTGATATACACACAATAGTGTTTAAAACGGATGCCCAGAAAATTGTAAACAGAATTCAGAACTGCACTGTAGATAATGGCAAAAATGTAGAAACACAATATCCAGTCAACTGGGAA
>NW_027424091.1:0-7254 GCF_036562045.2 Rhinolophus sinicus | reverse complement strand
AATGAATGAATGAATGAATGAATGAAAAGCCTAAGGAATACTTCACTGTCTCTTTAGAGAGAATATTGAGTATTGTTTCTAGAGCAAATTTTCAAAGATTCTATCCTCTTTCATTTGAGAGGGTTAACCTACTATGGTTCTCAAATAATTTTTTTCTCACTCCCCACCTGGATAAATGCTTATTGAATGACACTGTCCAGTATCCATTTTATTTCATCAATGTAATGAAAGTATATCATTTTGGAAAATTGAAATATATGAGAAACAGAATTGAATTGATGGAAATTTTAATTCGAGTTATTCCTTTACTTATTTAATTTCCCTTTGCTTTGCAAAGCAAAATCTCTGATTTAGAAACTAACAATGAAGAATAGATTTAAAACAAGTTTTTCATGTAGCCAGATCATGCTCTTAGTAGTGTCATTTATCTTTCCTATGACCTAGGTCAAATCACTTACCCTCAAAGTACTTGAAGGTTGCTACAATCTGTTCTCTTAACCAATCTCTTGAGCACACTGTGTAGTACTGATAAATGTTATTTGAGACAGGAATGCAATAACATTATTGTAAACAATACTGAAAGAAATTCAGAAGCCTTAACTCAACATAGATGTTTGTGTTTGTGACAGGAAGAAAAAGGAGAGAATAATTAAAAGATAGTCTTTACAACTTCTGGTGTAGTTATCTAATAAAATAGTAATAATCCCCACAATAAAATGTATACAACTTGAACATGTAAAAATTGAGTAAATATACAAAATGATGTGCTTAAACAACCATTGTCAGTAGTTTCTTCCACTATTTTGTTTTAAAAAATCCAGTTGTGCAATATAATTACGTTTTAAGTGGCAGTCACTAGATGGTTAACAAATAGGAATCGTAAAATATATTAAAATGTACCATCATATTGTTTTCCAAAGCATCTGTACAAGTTTAAAATTCCATTTTATCCATTGGCTTTTTGTTTTGCCTATTTCGATTTGTGTGTGTGTGTGTGTGTGTGTGTGTGTGTGTGTGTGTATGATTGATCTAGGAATTACAATAATCATCCTTAACTTTTCACGGTCTGCTTAAAGTAAAAACTGTACCATATTATACAATATACAAGAAACCTTGTAACCCTTTGGGTCCGTTAACTAACTCCTACCCTGTACTTCATTCTATACTTATCTTACAGCATATAATATATCTACATATGTTAGAAATCCCACATATAACCACTGTGATTTTTGTTTTAAATATCTTTTTGATGTTAAAGAAATTATAAGGAAAAATGTTGTCTTTCACATTTATTGAGACGGTTTCTGATAATCTCCATTTCATTCTGCACACCTAAGATAAGCCTGGAAATCGGGTAATAACTCTTTAAACTTTGGTTAATCTAGAAGTGTGTTTATTTCACTTTATAGTTGAAGGAGATTTTTGCTGAATATAGACTTCTGTGTTGACAGTTTTTTTTCTTTGAACACTTTAAAGAGGTTGGTCTATGCTTTTCTTGCCTCCATAATTTTTGATGAAAATGTATTGGTAAAATTTTTGTTCCCTTCTATGTGTTACAGTATTTTCCTCTCAGCATTTTTAACATTATTTCTTTATTTGTGTTTTTAATTAAAAATTAATTAAATTTTTGTGCCAGGACATCATTTATTCTATTCATACTATTTTGAGTTTCCTGAATTTCTCTATTCTGAAATTTTGTATTCTTCATCAAATCATAGACATTTTGGTCATTATTTTCTCAAATATTTTTTCTGTCCCATTCCCTATCCTTCTTGTCTATGACTTCAATTGCACATATGTTAGACTTCTATATGTTTTCCTAAAGATTACTAAGTCACTGCGTATTTTGATTTCAATAATTTTTCTCTTCTTCTTCAAATTAGATCATTTTAGCTCATTTATTTTCAAATCACTGGCTCTATTCTTTCATTACCATTCTGAATAAATCTCTAGTAATTTTTTTATTCCATATATACTTTTTATGTTATAAAATTTTCATTTGTTGAATTTTACATTTCTATCATTGAAAGTATGTTTCTTTTATGTCATTGGGCATAGTAATGATAGCTATCATAACATTCATGTTTGCTCATTTTAACATCTGATCATCTTAGAGTTATTCTCTGTTAATCGTTTTTTCTACTGAGAACATGCAATATTGTCCCTTTTATTGAGTAATTTTGAATTCTATCTTGTCAGTGTTACACTGTGGAGACTCTGGATTTAGCACTACTCCTCTGAAAACAATGTATTCTGTTATTGAGCAGTCAATCAATAGAGCAGAAATCAATCTGTAAACTCTGTTTCTTAGTTTTCCACTTAACCTTTGTTCTGCTCTTTTATGTTTAGCTGAGGTTTTTAAAGTATGTCTGTTTTGTACTTTTTAATTAATTCATTTTCTATATATTTATTTACAAGCTGAATTTGCTCTTCTGAACAGTTCTTGTTCTTTACTATTCTTTTGTTGTTCACATCATTAATAATGTTCTGATTTTTTATTTTTTCAAAAACTATTGAATTATTTTATTTTATTATAATCATAAATATAAATATATATGTGTACACACACACACACACAGAGGGTGCCAAAAATTGTGTATACATTTTAAGAAAGGAAAAATCTATTAAAATTATATTATAATATTCAATATATACCAATAACTAAAGGTGAATAAAAGTCACATTTGACTTCTGCATTTGCAAGAGGTGCTCAAAGTGGTTACCATCAGCATCCAGACACTTCTGATTACGGTGAACTACTGCTTGAGCAACATGACCAAAGTGTTCACTTGTCTACATTTTTTTTGCACCCCCAGTATATATACATATATAACTTTTCCTTTGAGAGTAATTTATTTTATTTTACTTATTTATACTTAAATTAATAGTGTATTTTAAATGTTATAGTCTTAAATGCAGTTTAATGTTTAACCCAAATGTCCTCTTCATTATGTTTCATTTTCAGAAGTAAACTTTATTTTTAAATATTACTCTTTCAGATCAAACTCACAGTTATTTTTTTTTTCAATTTCCAAAACAAATTCCATTATGATAGTGAATGAAAAATTCTGCAAATGTAAATGAAATTAACATGAAAGAATTGGCAACCTCACTGCCTGGTAGTGGCTCTAATCAGAACCATTCATATCTTTTCTGTTATACAGTTCTGCTTGAGTTTAAAATTTTCAATTTTATGAGAAGCATTTCTTTTAAAATTCCTTTATTTATTTCAACTTTCTTTTTCAATACTATTTTAAAAGTAATTATTGCTATCTGCAAGTAGTTTAATATATTTTATGTTAAATTGTAAAATTAATTTATTGCTATAAAATTGTTTAATACCCACTTTATATCTGGCACAGTGAATACTTATGAAATATTTACTTTCTAGTTTATCTCCTTTAGTTATCAATAGTAAAAATAACTGGGGTATCCTGTTTATATACCTGTTTTTAAAAATAATAAATTGTGGGTGACCGGAATCATTGTCCAGGAAGGAAAGTTGTTCTAATCTAAGCCAGTCAGATACTCTTTGGGGACTATAAATTAAGTCATAGAAACTCTGACCAGTTGCTTGTGGTGATAGCTGAAGCAGAAAAGACATGATGTGTTATGTATGGCATTGTTTTAATAAACCAGAATGACCTATTTGAGGGGAGAAGAACCAGGGCACTGAGTAGATACATGGTCTAGGCAGATTTCTCTTCTTATAATTTCTGAATCCTGACTACACACAGTCTCTTGGACCCTCTGGGACCCATATAATAAATGTACCTCATTCTAGCCCATTTAAGCAGATCTCTGTTTCTTTCAAATAATTATGAGTGGTTTAAAACTGGTTTGTCATATAATATTGAATTTATTTATTTAATGGTTTAGGAACATGCTATACTGGGACACATTTGAATGTTTTGCTCAGTAAGTATAGGTGCTATGCAAAGAACTTTTAAATTGTATGTTTGGCATTGAAAATCAATATGGAAGAAATGGATGACTCAATATGTGACTGAGAAAATAAGTATTTACATGTTTCACAGAGATTTATAAAAGATAAGCAAAACTAGGAATTATACGTTAAACACATAAAATATATTTCCTTTAGAATTGGGAAAAATATATAAGAATTACAAAGTAAAGAAAAGCACAGTGGAAAAACCAATAGCTTTGATCATATATAAGAGTAGATTACTACTCTTTGCTGTATTTTGTTGAATTCTTATTTTCTTAAGCATTAAATACGGCAAAGTAGGTGATAGACACAGATCCTGATTTCTTGAGATTTACAATTTAGAGAGGAGATAGAGATGAGAAAATATTGCTGGTGTTATGGGTGCTTAGAAAGGATAAACAGACGCTGCCTCAGAGTCATCTAATGTATGGAACAGAATATGGGAACAGCTTCCCTGAGGAAAAACAATGATACATTAGAGAATTTAGATATAATTTTTGCAATATGGGTATATGGTAAATAATTTAATTTGCATTTATTTTCCTATTGTCCTTTATCAATATGGTTTTCATGTTGTGTAATCCACCCTAAAGAAGTGCAATAAAACACATGAGCAGTATATAGTTAAACATACATATTTCAGGTGTTTGCTTGGCTCAGTTATTTATCACCCCCAAAATGCCACAGAATTACAAGAAAAACAAAAGAATCCACAATATTTATAGCATACAGCAATTAACATTTATTTATTCATAAGTCTTTGGGTCACATGGTTAGTCTAGCATCTCCCACAGTAAAGACAAAAGACAGAAAAGGGCAGCAGAAATTTACAAGGCCTCTTGATGCCAAACTCATCGTTGGAACACCATCACTTCTCAATCTGTTGTTCAAGTGAGTTACAAGGACAAACTACAATCAAGGACCGAGAAAACAGACTGCCTCTGTTGACTGAAGGAGCTGTAAAGTTATACTGTAAGAGAATGGATACAGGAACAGTAAAGACCAGAAGCAATTTTGGCAATCAATTTATCATAATGCTCAAAATGCTTTTCAGACATGATAGAAATTGATGTAAAATGTGATTTGGAGACTGTCATGTGAAAGCAATTACAGAAAATGTTGTGTGGCTATATGCAGAGCAAAAAATATGTTCAGTTCTATAGGTATAAGGGACATTGAAGGGACAATAGAGACAATTTTTCAGAACAACAGAAATAATTATTAAAAAATTTAAAGAGCAAATAGAAAACTGAAGAATTGAAAATGTCTGCAAAAATAGTGAAAAAAGTTAACACTAAGCCTAATGCATAAAATGTTAATATCAGGTATGCATAAATATTCAGAAACATAATTTTTTATTAAAATTTATTGGGGTGACAATCCTTAATAAAGTTACATAGGTTTCAAGTATACAATTCTGTACTACATCATCTATACATCACATTGTGTTTTCACCACCCAGACCAGAGTCAGTTCTCCTTCCATCACCATATATTTGATCCCCTTTATCCTCATCTACCACCCCTCTTCCCCCTAATGCTCTGGTAACCACTAAGCTATTGTTTGTGTCTATGAGTTTTTGTTTATTTGTTTGTCTTGTTCCTTTGTTGCTTTCAGTTTTATATCCCACATATCAGTGAAATCATATGATTCTCAACTTGTTCTGTTTGACTTATTTCACTTAGCATAATAATTTCAAGATCCATCCATTTTGTGGCAGATGGCACTATTGCAGAAACATAATTTTAAAACTGAGCAAAAGAAGAAACAAAATAAGAACAGAAAATAAGGAAATAACAGATATACAAAATTATAGCAATTCTCAAAAATAATTTTAGTATATAAAATGAGCAAAGATGATGATTATTTGTCAATATAACAGTGCTTTGGCAAAATATTCTTGTTAGAAATTCAACTCACACAAACTTTCTGAGTTAAACTTTGGGAATAAACTGTTAATTGCCTTAAAAATTATACATTTGATTTGCTAATTACCTGTATTTCTATCTATCCATCCTAAGTATAGATTATTCATAAAATAATTGTAAAGTAGGGAGAAGAATGGAAAAAGGAAGAAAGAAAAGGGTAGGCCCCTTGACACGTGGTGTGGGGATTCTTCCCAAGTCAGCATCATGTCTCTACCTAATCTAGCTTTGCTATGACTTCCAAAGACATCCAAAATCTGTATCTGTTTTTATATTGGGCTTCAACTTTATTAGCTGAATAATGGTGGCTGCATATAGTGATTTTACATTTAGCCATCCAGGGAACATATCTACATATTGTTTTCACTGTTCTATTGTTTTTAGGTGAATATTCCAATGAGAAGTTTGGTTTATGAAAAATCCTTCTTATTCATCCAATTTTACCTAAATCATTTTAATTAACAGTGAAAATTACAAATAGATGTCTGCATAGGAAATAACAGTAATATATATAAGAAATTAATTTTTATGATAAATATAAATAATCAAGGGCCAAAATCTGATTCTATCCTCCAAGGTTTATCCATGACTGGTGTTTCCTACCATGTTGCTATCAGGTGATATCCATCTCAAAAATTCAAAAGCATCATACTTACTGAAGGAATCCAATCTCTCTATGACAGAATTAGCCTCAATGTTGTGGTATTTAGAATTGTAGCCATTTCCCCTAGATCTCTGTGTAACATATAGTACAGCACGTTATTTTCAAATATGAAGGCTCTTGATAGAAGTGGTGAACAAAAAGGAGCCTTACCTCTCCCAGACCCCTACAAACAATCTAGCATCTGAAATACTCTGCCCTTTTACTCTGAACTCCAGAAGGAGCACAGTCAGCATATGAAATTGTTAGGGCTAAACTCTAAAACCACCATTGCCAGAGGCTATTTTGTGGAAATTGTATATAGTTTTTAAACACTGAAAAAGAGAACAGTGCTTCTTTTCCTCCAGCTGTGCCAGTGGAACAGTGATTTCCTCATTCTAATTTGCATAACCAAATATATAGAAGCTTCAATTGCATGGCTTAAAACTTTTTCCTAAGTGTTTTGCAAACTTTTTCTAAATATTGTTATATTGCGTTTCTATGTCTCTGGTAGAGTAAGTTTTACTTTTCCAATTGCTGGCATTCTCCTCTCTTGTAGCCTTCTTTCCCTAGAACTGGAATCATCCAGAATTAAGGAATTTCATCTGATTCCAGAATCTTTCCCTCAGGTCTAAGTGAGGCAGCACTTCCATGGAGGGTTAGTGTAGAACATGTGTCTGCGCAGTGTTTGACTTTCAAGCAGTGCAGCCTTTGAATTCAAAAGTTGTTAAAACAGGCAG
>NW_027424090.1:0-7257 GCF_036562045.2 Rhinolophus sinicus | reverse complement strand
TTCCAGTTGAGAGACCCTCCTGAGAAAGCAACGTTCTGTCACCTTCCTCTTGTAATTTCAGGACAGTGAGAAGTGCAGCTCTGTTATTAAAGCCACACAGGCTATAACATTTTGCTATGAAATCTGACATTTTATCAGTTTGCGAGGGAAAATCTAAAGCACAATGAGACAGCATGCAACCTTTTCAAGAATGCTCTGATCAACCTAAGAGAAAAGATCATGTATGCTTTGACACTGCGATGTTGAAGAACCAGAATGCTCACATTACTCTGCTGGATACATATAATGATATAGCTCCTGTAGAAAACACTTCGCTTTTTGTCCAGGATGTTGAGAATGAAAATTCCACATGACCATAGATATATGCAAAATAGAGTTTAAAACGGATGACCGGGGGTGATTTACAGAGGCTCACATCACACCTCCATTTAGAGGGCAATAAGACTTCTTTCAATGTGTAACAATTTTCTCCCTTTGAATTCACAATGAATGAAATCTGTGAAAACTCCTTTCAAAAGCAATGCTGTCTCTGAAAATGGTAATCTACTCTCACAGCGAACGGTTTTCTATATAATGTAACTATATCATTATATGTATCCATTAGAGACATGTTAGCCTTCCAGTTCCTCCACATCGCATTGTCAAAGCACATGTGATCTTTTCTCATTGGTTGATAGCAGTATTTTTGAATGAGTAGCATAGTGTCTCATTGTGCTTTTGATTTTCCCTCCCTTACCAATAAATTGCACAATTTTCATAGCAAAATGTTAAAGAATGTTTGGAATGAATAACAGAAGTGTATTTCTCCCCATCCTGAAAGGCCAAGATGAAGGTGCAACAACGTTGCTTTCTCAGGAGGGTCAGTCAACAGGAAACTGCTCAGAAGGAAATCACGTGGATGGTTTCAGGAGGAAGGAAGACCCCGAGCAGAGCCACAGTAGTTGTTCTCCTCACAGACTCACTCTGTGTTGTGTGTCCAACACTGGAACTTAATCTGTGCCAAGTAGCCACCTGGCAAATCATATATAAGTGTCCTCATATATTTGAAAACACAACGGTGGCATCATCATCCCCTCTAGGAGGCCACAGCCACTAAGGAGCCTTGGACCATTTGCAGCCCACAGAATTACCAAGGATACTCCATCCACTTTGAGCCCTGAGTATGACTTCACCATTCTCTGTGTTCTGAAGAGCCTTCTTTCTCATATTAGAGAGGTCCCTAGGTGCAGCCATAATGAATTGCCAGGAACCACCTTGTCACTTCAAAGAGGAGGAAGAACTGACATGCAGTTGGTGTGAGCACTGACTCCAAAAAGTGCCCAAACACAGAGTGTTGACAGAAGAATATAAGCTCCAGATAGAAGCAGACCAGGTCTTCTATTCTCTGATGGTGATTTTCAACAAGATCCACTTAGTAAAACTAGTAGACGGGTCATCACTTTTTTATTGTCCTCTTGATTTGCTGAGTAGTGTCAAGGGAGTGTTGGAACATGGAATGGAAGGATACACATTTGTATGGTGCTCTCTCAGTTCTGACAGGCAGGATGGACTCCATGGGTCTGCCAACTGAATCTCCTAATGCATGCCTATCAACTGGATGATTTCACAGGGTTGGATAGAATTCAGTAGCGGTCAGGTTCCCCAGGAATTACCTAAGAAAGAAAGGAAGGTCCACTTTCTTGGTGAGTGGGCTCAGTAGCTGGCTCAGTATATACTGTGGTTCTCCATATTCTACTTGTCAAAGACAGTTACTTTCTCTGGGGAAGACACTCTCTGAGACCCCGTAGCAGGTGACGTAACAAATAATTGGAATTCACAATAGATTCATTGACCGCACATGAAGACCCAAAAGGAAAATGTACACACTCTCTGAGACAAAGGGTGAAAATTGAAATGTTCGCTCAATTATGAAGATCAGAGTATTAAAGTAATGGACACAACGTGTAGAAGATGAAACAGATAGGCATGCCACAGTAAGCACTCAGTAACATGGAAGAGAATGGGAGAGGTACAGCAGATCTGCAGCAATCCAATATTTAGCGTGATTCAGACTCCAAGTCTGAAAGCCCAGGCGTGAACCCCGCAAGAGAGCACCGCCATTTATCTGGCTCTCTACCAATCCTTCCTTTCCACTCGAAGGAAATATCTGAATTCTGTTTAGGAGTTTCTGGGCATCCATTTTAAACATTATTATGCATATATCAATGGTCACATAATATTTTCATTATCAACATTCTGGACAAATAGCGGACTGTTTTCCATGGTAACCATATCATTTTCTGTATCCAGCAGAGACATGTGAGTGTTCTAGTTCTTCCACCTAGCATTGTCAAAGCACATGTGATCTTTTATCTTTGGTTAATCATACCATTCTTGATGGAGTAGCATAAAGTCCCATTGTGCTTGCTATTTTCTCTCCTTGACTAAAAAAGTGACCGATGTTCATAGCACAATGCAATAGGCTGTGTGGCTTCAATACCAGAAGTGTATTACTCACCGTCCGGAAAGTCTAAGATGAGGGTGCCAGAATGTTACTTTCTTAGGAGGGTCTGCCAACAGGAAACTGCTTTGCGGGGTCTGATGCTGAGGGCATCAGGAGGAAGGAACACCCTGAGCAGAGCCACAGCATTCACTCTCCTCATAAACTCACATTCTGATGTATTCCCAGCACTGGAGATGTAAAACATGCACACGAACCACCCGGCTAATCATGTATCAGTATCTTCCCATGTAACATAGAGAAAAGTGTGACAGAATCATCCCCTCTCCAGGAAACCACAGCCACAGAGGTAAGTTGGAACCTTTCCTGCTCAGAGGTTTATCCACCACAGTCTTTCCACTATGAGCCCTGAGTGTGACTTCACCATTCTCTGTGCTCCGTAGAGCCTCATTTCTCATAGTACAGAGGCACATGGGCCCGGATATAATGATTTGCAGGAATCACCTTGCCAACTCAAAGAGTACGACAACTGCCATGCAGTTGGTGTGAGTGCTGGCTCCAAAAAGTGCCCCATCAAAGAGTGTTAGCAGATAAATGTGAGCTCTAGATAGAAGCAAATCAAATCTTCTAGTCTCTAATGGTGATTTTCAACATGAACCACTTATCATACCTAGCAAATTTGGGCATCAGGTTCTTGATTGTCTTCATCATTTGCTGAGTAGTGTCAGGGGAGTGTTGGTACATGGAGAGGAGGGATAGACATTTGTATGGTGCTCTGTTAGTTCTCACAGGCAGGATGAGATCCATGGGTCTACTGTCTGAATTCCACGATTTGTGCCTACCAACCAGCTGATTTCAGAGGGTTGGATGTAATTCAGTAGAGGTCAGGTTTGCCAGCAATTACCTAAGAAAGAATGTAAGGTTCACTTTCTTAGTGTGTCGTCTTAGAAGTAGGCTCAGTATATACTGTAGTTCTCCACATTCTTCATGTCAAAGACACTGAATTTCTCCAGGGAAGACACTCTGTGCCACCCCTTAGCAGGTGACATAACAAAGAATTGTAAGTCATGATAGAATCTCTGTCCACAAATGGAGTCCCTCTTGCAAAATTTACAGACTCTCTGAGTAAAACCTTGAAAATGGGGTATGTTTCCTCAATTATGAAGATCAGAGTATTAAAGTAATGCCAACAACATGCACAAAATATAAAAGATGAAACAGATAGGCATGACGTAGGACACCCTAAGTAACATGGAAGAGAATGGGAGAGTCACAGCAGATCCGAAGCAATCCGAGTTTCAGACTCATTTAGACACAAGATCCTTGATGAGAGCCCAGGTTTGAACACCACAAGAGATCGTAGGCATTGCCCAGTCTCTCTAACCAATCATTCTTTTCCACATGAAAGAAATGACTAAGCGCACAGGTAAGGAGTACATCACATTTTGTTTCAGAGACTTCTTTCAATGTGTAATGATTATCTCCATTTCAATTCAAAGGGAATGAAATCTGTGAAAATTCCTTTCCAAAATCAATACTCTTTCTGTAAAACATCAATCTACTCCATCAGGCAAATATCCACGATCACACTGACTCTAGCAAGGACACTTATCCCATTGGGACCTAAATTTCATTGGTTGTGATTGTTTTTAGAACTGAGGAGCTTTCTCATGTAGCCCAAAATGTCTACGAGGCAGAGGCATCACAACATTAGAGGACTTATTGTTTAGGACAGGTGATCTATTGGGAATATCTCTTACATTGTTTATTAAAATTCATATCACCAATTTGCCTTGGCAACTTTCAGAAATACAATACAGTTTTGTAATATGCCAACAGCTTTGTGATTTCCTCAGTCCTTGCTGTGTAATATCATTTTTCTGATTACATGCAATCTATAGTAACTGAAGCCATGCAACTTTCACTTCCCATCCACGCTGCCCCACACCTTGCGCCCTGGGAAACACTGACCTGCTCTCTTTCCCTGTGAATTTCACATTTTTGTTCTGTTATCTTAATCGATGCTAGCTTCTTTCTCTTGCCAATTTCTCAAGATGCTACCTTGCAGTGGCCAGCATCAAGACTTCTGTCACCTTTATGACTGTATCATGTTTCATTTTATACAGATAGCACCTTTGCTAATGCATTTATCAGTTGACCTGATATTGTGTTTCCACATTTCTGCCTTTATCTACAGGGCAATTCTGAATTCTGTTTAGGAGTTTCTGGGCATCTGATTTAAACACTATTTTGCGTATATCGATGGTCACGTGATATTTTCATTCTGAAAATACTGGATAAATAGGGAACTGTTTTCCATGGTAGCTATATCATTCTATGTATCCACCAGAGACATGTGAGCATTCCAGTTCTTCCACATCACATTTTCAATGCACATATGGTCTTTTCTTTTTTGTTGATCTCAACATTCTTTAAGGAGAAGCATCTTTTCTCATTGTACTTTTGATTTTCCCACCCTGACTGATAAAGTGTCCAATTTTCACAGCAAAACGTTGTAGCCTTTGTGGCTTCAATACAGAAGTGTATTTCTCACCGTCCTGAAAGAACAAGATGAAGGTGCCAGTATGTTGCTTTCTCAGGAGGTATGTCAACAGGAAACTGCACAGCAGGGACTTACCCTGAGGGTGTCAGAAAGAAGGAACAGCCTGAGCAGATTCACAGAAGTTGATCTCCTCACAGACACACACACTTTTGTCTACCCAGCACTGGAACTGTATTCCGTGCCCAGCATCTGCCTGGCCACTCACATATCAGTATTCTCATGTGTCACAAAAGAGAACTGAAACATCATCTTCCCCTCTCTAGGAGTCGGCAGCCACAGAGGTGCCTTGGACCATTTGTTTCCCATATGCTTATGCTGGATAGCCCTCCACTTTGAGCCCTGAGTGTGACTTCACCATCTTTGTACTCTGTAGATTCTTCTTTCTCATAGTACATAGGTCCTTGGTCCCACCATAATGAATAGCCAGGAATCACCTTGCCACCTCAGAAAGGAGAATTAACACACATGCAGTTGGTGTGAGCACTGGCTCCAAAAATTGCCACATCAAAGAATGTTACCGGATGACTATGACCTCCAGAGAGAAGCAGATTGGGTCTTCTAGTCTCTGATGGTGATATTCAACCAGAACCACTTATCATACTTAGCCTGTTTGGCCTTCAGGTACTTGATGGACCTCATCATGTGCTGAGTAGTGACAAGGGAGTGTTGGTACATGGAGAGGAATGATACATATTTCTATGTTGCTCTGTCAGTTCTGACAGGAAGGATGAGCTCCATGGTTCTGCCATGAATTCCCCAATATGTGCCTATGAAACAGTTGATTTCAGAGTGTTAGTTGCAATTCAGTAGAGGTCAGTTTTGTCAGGAATTACCGAACAAAGAAAGGAAGGTCCACTTTCTTTGTGTGTCGACTCAGTAGCTTGCTTAGTATATGCTGTAGTTCTGCATATTCTACCTGACAAAGACAGTGAATTTCTCTGGGGAAGACCCTCTCTGCCACCCCTTGGCAGGTGATGTAACAAAGAATTGGAAGTTACGAGAGGTCCTATGAGCAATAATGGAGTCCACATGCAAAATGCACACTCTATGAGTGATAGGGTGAAAATTTGGAATGTTTCTTAAATTAGGTAGATCAGAGTATTAAAGTAACAAACACAAAGTGTGCAACATACAAAGGATGATACAGGTAGGATTGTCGTAGGAAGCCCCCAGTAATTTATGAAGAGAATGGGAGAGGCAGAGCAGATCTACAGCAATCCGAGGTTTAGCCTGATTTAGACTCCAGGTCCGTCCGGATGGCCCAGCCTTGAACCCTGCAAGAGACCACAGCCATAGCCCCATCTCTCTGTGTAATCCCTCCTTTCCACTTGAAGGAAATATATAGTCTCACAGATGAGGAGGCCGATGACATTTTGTTTCAGAGATGTTTGTCAATGGGTAATGATTCTCTTTCTTTCAATTCACAGTGAATGAAATCTGTGAAAACAACTTTCCAAAATCCTTGGTCTCTCTCTAAAAATGGCAATGTACTCCATCAGTCATATATCCACCACCACACTTATTTCTAGCAAGGGCACTTGTCCCATTGGGTCCAAATTTCCCTATCATTTTTGTTTTGCTTTGTTTGTTTTTAGAACTGAGGAGCTTTGTAATGAAGTCCAAAAGGTCTAGGAGGCCCGGCCATCACAACATTATAGGACTTCTGGTTTAGGAGTGACCCCTACTTGGGATATCACTTACATTGATTTTTTAAAATTCACTGTGCCAGTATGCCATTGAAACTTAAAAGAAAATACAATTCAGTTTTCTAATATACCAGCAGCATTGTGTTTACCTCAATGCTTCTTGTCTATACCATATTTCTGACTACCAGCAATCAATAGAAACCCAAGCCATGCAACTTTCCGTTTCCATCCAGGCTGACCCACATTTTGCACTCTGGCAAACATGGCATGCCTTCTTTCCCAATTTGTCATTCTGTTATCTAAATTGAGAGGCAGTGTATGTGGCCTTGGGATGCTAGCTTTTTCTCTTCCAATTTCTCAAGGTACTTTCTTGCAATTGCCTACATCAGGACTTCTGTCACCCTTATGACTGTGTTTTCTTTCACTTTATACATGTAACACCTTCTCTAATGCATTTGTCAGTTTACCTGATATTGCGTTTCTACGTTTTTGCCATTAACTACGGTGCAGTTCTGAATTCTGTTTAGGAGTTTCTGGGCATCTGTTTTAAACACTATTGTGAATATATCAATGGTCACATGATATTTCCATTTCAACACACTTAAAAA
>NW_027424089.1:0-7281 GCF_036562045.2 Rhinolophus sinicus | reverse complement strand
GGAAAGTATTTGAGATCATTCATAGATTTTTATTATCAATATTTTGAGTGCATATTCTTAAAATCTCTGTATCTCAAAATACTAATATTTCGTCGTAAAATTGCAGGGTTTTTACAGCACAAGCTGAAAGCAAAATGAAAACTAAAAACGAAAACAAGATATCAAAATTAGGCAGGAACTATTAATAGATATTGTAACTGAAAAAAACTAACGAAGCACTAAAAGGCTTATTACCCTCATGGAAATTTTTTAAAAAATTTAATAAAAGTAAATTGAGATTAAAACACACACCAATATTTTAAGGAGAAAAGGGAAGGTGCCAATAAAAAATTGGCCAATATAGCTTGTAGATTTATATTATTTTTCCATTGGTCACATGGTATATACTGTTGAGAGATCATTTTCCAGGGGTCTTAAGTTTCTGAACATTTTTCAACCAGAGAAAACAACAGTCTTTGCTCCAGACCACTTTTTCAATGATGTTTATGTAATGAACAGCCTTAGAAGATACAGTGCCTTCCACTGAAAGTGTAGAAATGCTTATTGTCCATTTGAAAACATTCAGATTCTCTATACTCAAGAGTTTCTCTCCTCCAGCATAACTCCCTGCACACGTGGGTCATACCTGGCTTTCTTCATGTTGCTCTGTAGGAACTGGGGCTTAGAGAATGAATGCAAGAAAATGCTGATATACTATAGTATTTCTGGAATCTTTAAACCCTCTGCCAGAATCCATGAAATTGTGGCAGCTAAGTTCTTAACTTGAAAGTAGGATAAAATCTCAGCCCCTTCACAGTACTTAACATGTATCAGAAGCTATGGTAGGTGCTGGGAGGACAGAGGGATAGAAGTTTAAAATCTCACACACAAAAATCTCAATCATCTATTACTACTGCTATTACCACCTATCCATTTGGCACACAACCATTTAAACTTCATATATATAACATGAAATTGAAACTTTAATCAAGTAATGCATGTATGTGGAAGGGAAAAATTATTTTAAGTATACAGCATGGCTAATAATTAATATAAATGGCTTTTACATCACATTTTTTCCTTGGTCTGCTCCCAAGAGGCAATTACTTTTAACCATTTCCATTTTTGGCTATATTAATTCTAAATTACATGTTGATACATTGAGTTATTTATTAACTTAATCTATTGAATTCTGCTATGTAAAGCAAATATTTGGCTCATTTTGCTACCTCCTACCTACCCTGTTTTTTTTTCCATTAAACAAATTAAGGTACAATATACACTAAAATATACCTAGATTTGTCTTTTCCAGAATACTACATAAGAGGAATAATACAGTATGGCTTTTTTCACTTAGCATGAAGAATGATGCATGCTTTTGGGGGTATCAATAGTTTGTTCATTTTTTATTGCTCAATAGTATTTCATTATATGACTAAACTACAATTTCTTTATCCAACCACACAATGAAAGACATTTGGGTTGTGTCTAACTTCGGGCAAGTATGAATACAGACACTATAAACATTTATGTACAGGTGTTTGTGTGTACTTATGCTTTTATTTCAACTGTATAAAAACCTAGTAGTTGTACAACTAGATCACAGAGTATGTGTAAGTTTAACTTTCTAAGAAACTGCCAAACTGCTTTTCAAAGAGATTCTACCACTTGGATTTCCTCCAGCAATGTATGAGAATTTTGGTCATTCTACATCCTAATTAACATTTGGTATTGTCAGATTTTTCTTTATTAAACCAATTGCAATTGGCATATAGTGGTATTCACTGTAATTTTAAGTTGCATTTCCCTAACACCTAATAATGAACATTTTTTCATGCGTTTATCATTCACATATTTTCCTTGATGAAATGTCTGTTCAAACCTTTCACCTATTTAAAAAACTGTTGTTATTATTGAGTTTTGAGAGTTCTTTGCATCTCTATTTGTTCTGGATACAAGTATTTTTTGAAATATATGACTTGCAAATATTTATTTTAGTCTATGATTTATCATTTCCTTAACACTATTTACAGAACAAAATTTTAACTCAGAGAAAGTCTAATTTATCAGTGTATTCTCTTATGGAACATGCCAAACCCAAAATCATTCAGATTTTCATGTTCTCTTCTGGGAGATTTACACTTTACATTCTGATCTACAATCCAGTTTGAATTAATTTTTATATAAGGTAGTGAGGTATATGTCTAGGTCCTTCTTCTTTTTGCATATGGACATTCAATATTCTAGAAATACTTATTGAAAATGCTATTCTTCCCCTATTGAATTGCATTCTGGCATCTGTTTACACTCTCCTGTCCAATTAATCTCTATGTTTATCATTTCCTAATACCATACTATCTTGATTACAGTAGCTTTACAGCAAATCTTGAAACCAGGTAGTTGTACCTCCAACTTTGTTCTTTGACTGCTTTTATCAGTGTTTCAGCATGAAGATCTTGCACATATTGTGTTAAATACATTTCAAAACCAGTTTTTTAAATATTATTGCATATGGTACTTTAAAATTATTCTAATTTCCAATTTTTCCTTGGAAGAAATATAATCGATTTTTATATACTGATTTAGAATCCTGCAATCTATTAGTTCTAATAGCATTTCGGTAAACTCTTTGAGGTATTTTTTTCCATAAACACACTGAGAATAGAGAAATGTTTTCTTCCTTTCTAATCTGCCTTTTATCTCTTTTTCTTGACTTACTGTGCTGGTTATATTGAGAGAACATACTTTGGGTAATTTTAATTCATTTAAATTTGTAATAGATTTTTTAAGACCCTTGAATATGATCTAGCTGGATTAATGTTTTATGGACACATGAAAAAAATGTGTATTCACCCGCCGTTGAGTATTATATTCTCTAGGTGTCAGGTCCATCAAGATTCCTGGCAGCGTTAAGTTTTCTATATCCTCACTGATTTTTTCTGCTTGTTCTGCTAATTACTGAAAAAGAGGCGCTGAAGTCTCCAAATACATAACTGTGGATTTATCTAGTTCTTCTTTCAGTTCGCTCTGCATTTGCCTCATGTATTTTTAAGCTATGTTGTTAGGGTACAAACATTTAGAATTCTGATGTTTTGTTGGAGAAATGACGTCCATGTTTTCCTTTTTGGGGGGAGGACTGAGGAATAAATGCAGGACTGCCCATTTTCTTGGGCTTTATTTTATTTAATTGCTGTCTTCTTAAGTTGAATACCAAGCTCACTCAAGGAGGAAGATGAAATGTGATCCTATGAATATGCCTTTTTTAAAAAGTATGTGATTATCAGTCACAATGGTCTCTCTTCTGAGCATCAAAATTCTGATATTTCACATCTAAGTATTTCTTATAGCTGAAGGTATCTTTCTCAAGTAATTTTTTTTTCTAAAATAAAAGTAATTCCATCGAATTTTACCTTATATGCATTTTAATGATGTTTTTCTTGACTTGCATTCAACATTTTCACACACTTGGCGATTTTAAAGATCTATTTATACTTATGCCAACCTGCAACTAAGCATTTATCAAAATGTTTTACATGGATTTTTCATTCATCCACTTTCTGTCCTATAGAATACAGTCCCCCGGCGGCTTCACTCTACCGAGAACCACTCAATAAAGACATCAGATGAAAGCAAAATATTATTTACAACTTGCCCACATGCACTATACATCTGTGTATCTCAGATAAAAGGTTACAGTGCGAGTCCAAAGCATGATGTGGAAATTATTAGGCTGGTGCAAAAGTAATTGCGGTTTTTGCCATTATTTTTACCCTTTTAAACCAGCTTCAACTAAGTAAGGGATTTACTCGTGGATCAAGAGTAAATGGAGGAATGCAAAGGAGTCAAAAGCAAAGAATGTATAAACATAGTTATTATTATTAATTTAAAATAATCTTCTCAATAGGCACGTTAATAGCCTGTATTTTTAAAAAAGTGATTCTTTACAATTCCTGAAAAAGCCTCTATGTTTTCTTCTACATTCCCCATCAAATTGTTACCTACAGTTCCTCACCTTTCTGATGTCCAAACCACCATTCCTAATCCTTTTGCTTTACAAGAGTCAGGCCACTTGATACACTCCATCAACTTCCCTTTGCTCCACCTCTAAGCTTTTCTCTATATTCCTGCACCTTGGCTCAGGGATATGCCTTTTCCTGTCACTATGTTTTTGTCCAAATATATCTCCTCCTTTCTTCAATAAGGTTTTCACTTGTGTCATTGAGTACCAATTTGCTTCTCTCTGTACCGCACCACACACTCTGTAGCATCCACCTCAAACCTAAATATGTCCTCTTACCTTTCCAACATTTTTTCTGCAATACCAAGGGCAAGTCACTGAATTACTATGAGACAGAAAGTTAAATAAAAATCCAGTCCTTCTTTCAGGAAACACACACTAGTGGGAAACATGAATAGTTAGTTAAATAATCATAACTGCTATAATAAGTATAAAAGCAAAGGCATGTACAGTATAGTCATGGGTAAAGGAAACATAACAATGGTTAGAGAGGGATTATCTTTTTTTGTATGTTTATCAAGCCCACCCTCTCCAATAGGTTCTTTTCCTCTCTTCCTACAAACAGGTTCAGGTCTCCTCTAGCCTTAAATATACAAATACACCTTCCATGATGCTTAAGCAAATATCTCTTGGCCATTCCCTTTCACTAGCACTTTTTTGAAAAGGTCACTTATACTCACGGTCGGCAAATCCAATTCACTGTCTTCTATTCGTTCCTCTTGTAAGTAAGTGCGATGTTGGTTTCCACTACACTGACACCTCTCACCCAATCAAAGTTGAGCAACCCACTCAGAATATCCAGTCACCTTTTCTCAGTCCTCATTTTACAAAGTCTCTCAGCTATGAGGGACTCTTGTGGACCCTACCTTCTCAAAATTCCCTCCTTGACTTTTGTGATACTTCACTTCCCTGATGCACTTCCTCCCTCTCCCTCTCCTCCCAATCCCATTCAGTCTTCAGATTCCACTTGCTTCTACTGCTGACAAAGGGAAGCTTCAGCCAAGATTCCATTTTGAAATATGGCTTTGACTCCCGACCTCCTCTCTCCATTATTTTGCTCTCCCTTTCTCCCACAGAAAACTCATGATAATTAGCTGTGAAGTAACCTGGAACTGAGAAAAATAATCATGGAGTCAGAAAGCCTGGCTTCAATTTCTGGTTCTAACACTGACTTACTAGCTGTGTACCCATGGGCATGTCACATTCATAAAAGACTCCATAAAAGAGAATGGCTTTCTAATGTTCCTTCCAATCCCACATTTCTACAATTCTAACTGGAAAGAACATCAGCCCTCTAGTTCTAACTTCTCTAACACACTACACAATTCCACATTTTGTCTGCATTCTGAATGCCCCACCTCTAAAACTAATCTCCCAAACCAACTACTTCTTTTACGTTGCCTACTTAGTGTTCATATATTGGTGACACCATTATCTTAAACCTGAAATCCTGATAATCTTACTCACTTACTGCTTTTTTTCATGCATGTTCTCTTCCTAATGCCCACCCCACCACCCATCAAGCCCTAACTCAAAGAGAATCTCTTCTGGAAAGTGTTCCATGGCCTCCCCTGCTGGCTGTGGTACCTCCCTCCTCAGAAGACCCAAGATATTCTATGTGTACACTAGCCCCCTCCCCCCATTATCTGCAATTTCAATTACCACAATCAACTGTGATCCGAAAATATTAAATTTCCCCGACCATCAACATAGTCTGCTCCTGACATCCAACCACCCACGATGTATTCAGATGGTCAATAGTAGCCCAAAGCTATGCCTGTGTCATTCACGTCACTTCATCTCTTCATGTAGGTATTTTACCATCTCACATCATCACAAGATGGGTGAGTACAGTACAATAAGATATTTTGAGAGAGAGAGACCACATTAACATAACTCTTTTTTATTACAGCATATTGTTATAATTGTTCTATTTTATTATTAGGTATTGTTGTTGCTCTTCGGTTGTTGATCTACTGTGCCTAATATAAACTTTATCAGAAGTATATAAGTACAGGAAAAAAACAACAGTATTTACTGTAGGGTTTGGTACTATCTGCAATTTCAGGCATCCACTAGGGAGAGTTGGGGGGGCTTGGAACATATCCCCATGATGAGGGGGGACTGCTACTGCTCTCAAAATACTTGGCGTATGTTACCCTGCAGATTGGTTCTGTAGGAGCAGGATTTATACCTGATTCTTCTTTGCATTCTCCAATAGTACCTTGAACACTGTGTGGTCCAGAATACTTGAAAAACTAGAAGATGTGAATGAACTAAACTCAATCTAAACTCTGGACACAGTGGAAGCACTAGCATTTTCTAGAGCAATTAGTTTCTTCAAGTAAAAATAATTATTTAAAGATATACAATGATTTAGATGTTCCAGCTCTAAATTATATACTGTTCTTCTTAAATTAAGAAAGCAGAAGTTCCTCTTGAACTCCTTCAAAATCCAAATCAACTCAAAACACACTATAGACAGCAATCTTTGTGATGTCATGAAGTTTTTTAAAAAGCATATTTATTCGAAGATGTGCTCTTTAATATTTAGTTTTACATTTGAACATGTTTAAAATCTAAATTGCTTATAAGACAATGTATTTTGACAAACTGTTAGACCTAATGAACTATCATTAGAAGTGTAGATTAACACAGCAACAACTGAAGCTTATCAGAACACTTAGCCAGTACACACTACATTATCTTCTGCTCTAACCTACATGCAGCATAGAAAACAATTTCCCAAAATAAAATAAGATGTCATTAATTTTTAGCTTCATTAATAAGGTTCAATGCATTCCTCTGTTAAAAAAAAACACACATGTAAGGTCTTCAACTGAGATAGTAAAATAAATGGAGAGAAAAAAAAGGTTTCCAGCTTCCTTTATTACCAAGAAAAAATTAAAACGCAGCCTAGCAGATGGAAGAACCAGAATTTCCAAGGACTCTAAACCAGAAAAGTCAAGGCTTTAGCTTAATTCACCTAGAAGATAGGATGTCTGGTGTGAGGTCTGACAAGTATACACAGTGTCACTGCAAGAACATTAAATGAAACTGAGAGGAACCGTCTGACGCCTCATTACTGAGGTTGCAGAGCAGTACCTGACCTACCTGGTCTATCCCTCCAGGAGAGATCTTGTATGACTGCAACTTCTGCTTCAGCAGCTCTGGATCACTGTGACGGAAGGGGCACCCTGACAACAAAAAACAAGCCAGCACACCAACAAGGTTATTGACTCAGGACTTACTACTACTACACCACACTCGAGAGACTGTCTAAG
>NW_027424088.1:0-7369 GCF_036562045.2 Rhinolophus sinicus | reverse complement strand
CGGGAAGACAGGCGGGCCCAGGGAGGAGGCTAGGAGCTGGGAATCTTCCGCCCCCAGCCACCACCTTTTCTGGCCTGCGGGAAGAGTGTTAAGACAGCGGGGCTGGGAAAGAGAAGACCCCTCCTTCCATCCCCAGCCCCCACCCTTTCTAGCCAGCCTAGAGCGGGGTAAACACATCCCCAGCTGCAGAGACGCAGGGGTTCCCAGGACAAAAGAGAGAACACAAAAGCCAAGTGCCGGACTCTACTTTGCGTCCCAGAGCAGACCTCTCCCTCCCGCAGAGGGAGGATATCTAGCATTTGAGACTATTAAACTCCATACCTGGGCCCCTCCCCCCGCTCTTCCAATCCTACCCCCACCCTTCCAGAGACTTAAACTGGCTCCTGGTCTGAAGAGCAGTGTCAGATTACAGAGGAGCCTTGGGGTTTGGGCTAAGGGAAGACTGGCCGCTGGCTTTGGTCCAGGGAAGAGGCTGAGAAGAGTGTGGTTTGCCCTGGACTAGGAGACAGAAGACTCATCCACCCCAGATACCACCGCTTCTGGCCTGTGGGTGGGGTGTGACACAGCTGGGCTGGGAAAGAGAAGACCCCTCTTTCCTTCCCCAGCCCCCACACTTTCTGGCCTGCCTAGGGCGTGGCAATTACATCGGCGGAGGCACTCCCAGGGATCAGCAGTAAGTGGTATATACAGCACTCAGCTTTCAGCAGCTGAGGAATTCCTGCCGCCACACACACACACACAGGAAGAGGTGCCCTAAGACTCAGGAGAGCTGGACACAGGGCTGGTGGTGCTATTCTCGGTGTGCATATGTGCCGGCAAGGGCAGAAACTGCACTGACTTTGTAAACCTACTGTCCAGACCCTCAGCCCCACGCATCTAAAGCTGCAGCCTCAGAGTCACTCTGGGCATCAGGTGACTGCTCTACCTGCACAATACGCAGGGGATTACTTGGTGGGCTTAAGCCACAACTGGCGCTGTCTTTTTTTTTTTTTTTTTTTTTTTTTTTTCTTTTTCTTTTTCTTTCTTTTCTTTCTGTTTTGATTTGTCTTTATATTTTTGACATCTTTGCCTGTGTCGAGTGGGGATTCTGTGCTACAGCAGAGAACAACTTGGAGATTACTTGGTGGGCTTAAGCCACAACTGGCGCTGTGTTTTTTGTTTGTTTGTTTGTTTTTTGTTTGTTTGTTTGTTTTTTGTTTGTTTGTTTTTGTTCTGTGTTGATTTGTCTTTATATTTTTGACAACTTTGCCTGTGTCGAGTGGGGATTCTGTGCTACAGCAGAGAACAACTTGGAGATCACTTGGTGGGCTTAAGCCACAACTGGCGCTGTGTTTTTTGTTTGTTTGTTTGTTTTTTGTTTGTTTGTTTTTGTTTGTTTGTTTGTTTTTGTTCTGTGTTGATTTGTCTTTATATTTTTGACATCTTTGCCTGTGTCGAGTGGGGATTCTGTGCTACAGCAGAGAACAACTTGGAGATTACTTGGTGGGCTTAAGCCACAACTGGCGCTGTGTTTTTTGTTTGTTTGTTTGTTTTTTGTTTGTTTGTTTGTTTTTGTTCGGTGTTGATTTGTCTTTATATTTTTGACATCTTTGCCTATGTCGAGTGGGGGTTGTCGATTGTTTTTTTACATGTGAATGTATTTGACTTTTTCCTTGTTGTTATTGTTGTGCTTGGTGATTTGCTTTGTTCTGTAATTGCCCTACCAGTGCCCAGCTTAAGAGGCACAAGATTCAACATACCCAGCGGCCAACTCTAGACCAAGCCAGAGTACTACCGGGTTTGACCTACAAGTGATACACTCAGAGGGGATTCTTTACAGGCACATAGAGGCCAAAGGGCAAACCACATCTAAGCGGTCAATCCTCACGCAGCAGAATACCCTGCGTGGGCAAAGCCAAGTCTTACAACTAGTCAGCCTAGGAGTTAACTCCGCCTACTCACAAGCGAAAAGCAATTAAGGATCTTCTTTAACAGGACAATATACACAACACAAGAGTCACTTTTAGAGCACACGTAGGGGAGAAGAACGAAGTAGTGCAAGTCAAATATAAAGGACATTTATTATATACTAATCCAGCAAGAACTAAGAACTCCAGGGCACCTATCTAATACATCGAAGCAAACACAGAGAGTCAGCCAGAATGAGGAAACAAAGAAACATATCCCAAATAAAAGAACAGAAGAAACCTTCAGAAATGGAACTAAATGAAGCAGAGGTAACCAAACTGTCAGAGACAGAGTTCAGAATACTGATGATAAGAATGTTTAAGGAACTTAGAGAGGACATCAAGAAGGATGTAGAAATCATAACGAACAACCAGTTAGAACTAAAGAACACAGTTACCGAAATAAAGAACTCACTTGAAGGAATTAACAGCAGGTTAGATGAAGCAGAGGATCGAATCAGCGACTTAGAAGACAAGTTAGCAGAGATCACCCAAACAGAACAACAGAAAGAGAAAAGAATAAAAAACAATGGAGATGGTTAAGAGACCTATGGCATAACATCAAGCGCAACAACATGCGCATCATAGGAATACCAGAAGGTGAAGAGAAGAAACAAGGGATTGAGAACATATTTGAAGTAATAATGTCTGAAAATTTCCCTAACCTGATGAAGGAAACCAACATACAAGTCCAGGAAGTGCAGAGAGTCCCAACCAGGATAAACCCAAACAGGTCCACTCCAAGACACATTATAGCTAAAATGGCAAAGATTAAAGACAAAGAGAGAATCCTAAAAGCAGCAAGAGAAAGACAGAGGGTTACATACAAGGGAACTCCCATAAGACTATCAAATGACTTTTCTGCAGAAACATTGAAGGCCAGGAGGGAGTGGCAGGAGATACTCAAAATGATGGAAAACAAAGGCCTACAACCTAGACTGCTTTATCCAGCAAGGCTATCACTTAAAATTGATGGGGAGATAAAGAGCTTCCCAGAAAAGAATAAGCTAAAGGAATTCATTACCACCAAGCCAGCATTGCAAGAAATACTAAAAGGACTTCTGTAAATAGAAGAAAGACGAAAACAATTTATCCACAAATTTAAAAATGGCAATAACTATGTACTTATCAATAATCACTTTAAATGTAAATGGTTTAAATGCTCCAATCAAGAGACATAGGGTGGCTGAATGGATAAGAAAGCAAGACCCTTGTATATGCTGTATACAAGAGACTCACCTCAGATCAAAAGACACACACAGGCTAAAAGTGAAGGGTTGGAGTAAGATATTCCATGCAAATGGAAATGAGAAAAAGCTGGAGTTGCAATACTTATCTCTGACAAAATAGACTTTAAAATGAAGAAAATATTAAAAGACAAAGATGGACACTATATAATAATAAAGGGATCAATTCGACAAGAGGATATAACCCTAGTAAACATCTATGCACCCAACATAGGAGCACCTAAATATATAAAACAGATATTGACTGACATAAAGATGGAGATCAACAGTAACACTATCATAGTAGGGACTTCAACACACCTCTGACAACAAGGGACAGGTCTTCCAGACAGAAAATCAATACGGAAACAACAGCCTTAAATGACACATTGGACCACTTGGATTTAACCGATATTTTCAGAGCATTCCACCCCAATGCTGCAGAATACACGTTCTTCTCAAGCGCACATGGAACATTCTCCAAGATAGACCATATGTTAGGCCACAAAGCAAGTCTGGATAAATTTAAGAAAATTGAAATCATACCAATTGTCTTCTCTGACCACAGTGCTATGAAATTAGAAATGAACTACAGGAAAAAGACTGGAAGACACACAAATTCATGGAGGCTGAATAATATGTTACTAAACAATGAATGGGTCAAACAGGAGATCAAGGAAGAAATCAAAAGATATCTCGAGACAAACGAAAATGAAAATACAACGACCCAAAATCTATGGGATGCAGCGAAAGCAGTCCTAAGAGGAAGTTCATAGCACTGCAGGCCTACCTAAAGAAACAAGAAACATCACTAATCAACAGTTTATCTTCACACTTAAGGGATCTGGAAAAAGAACAACAAAATAAGCCCAAAGGGAGTACAAGGAAGGAGATAATAAAGATCAGAGCGGAAATAAATGAAATAGAAACCAGAAAAACAATACAAAAGATCAATGAATCCAAGAGTTGGTTCTTAGAAAAGATAAACAAAATTGACAAACCTTTAGCCAGACTCATTAAAAAAAAGAGAGAGAGGACCCAAATTAATAAAATCAGTAATGAAAGAGGAGAAGTGACAACAGACACCGCAGAGATACAAAAAATCCTAAGAAATTTCTATGAGCAACTGTATGCCAACAAATTTGACAACCTGGAAGAAATGGACAATTTCCTAGATGCATACAACCTCCCAAGGCTAACTCAAGAGGAGACAGAAAACCTGAATAGACTGATTACCACCAAGGAAATTGAATCAGTAATCAACAATCTCCCAACAAACAAAAGCCCTGGACCAGATGGCTTTACAGGTGAATTTTACAGAGCGTTCCAAAAAGAATTGTCACCTATTCTCCTCAAACTCTTCCAAAAAATCCAGAGAGAGGGAAGACTCCCAAACACTTTTTACGAAGCCACTATCACCCTGATCCCAAAATCAGACAAAGACACCACAAAAAAAGAAAACTACAGGCCGATATCGCTAATGAACATAGATGCAAAAATCCTCAACAAAATACTAGCAAACAGAATTCAGCAATATATTAAAAAGATTATACACCATGATCAAGTGGGATTCATCCCTGGCATGCAAGGGTGGTTCAACATCCGCAAATCAATTAATGTGATACACCACATTAACAAAATGAAAAATAAAAATCATATGATCATATCAATTGACGCAGAAAAAGCATTTGATAAAATTCAGCAGCCATTCATGATAAAAACCCTTAAGAAAGTGGGAATAGAGGGATCATATCTCAACATAATAAAGGCCATATATGATAGACCCACAGCTAACATCATACTCAATGGGGAAAAACTAAAACCATTCCCCTTAAAATCAGGAACAAGGCAAGGCTGCCCACTTTCTCCACTTCTATTCAACATAGTGCTGGAAGTTCTAGCCACAGCAATCAGACAAGAAAAGAAATAAAAGGCATCCAAATCGGTAAGGAGGAAGTAAAACTGTCATTATATGCAGATGATATGATACTATATTTAGAGAACCCTAAAGACTCCACCAAGAAACTATTAGAGCTGATAGATGAATTTAGTAAAGTAGCAGGATACAAAATTAATATTCAGAAATCAGTTGCATTTGTATATACCAATAATAAAACATCAGAAGGAGAAATTAAAAAAGCAATTCCGTTTACAATTGCTCCAAAGACTATAAAATACCTGGGAATAAATTTAACCAAAGAAGTAAAAGATCTGTACTCAGAAAATTATAAGACACTGAAGAAAGAAATGAAAGAAGATACAAATAGATGGAAACACATACCATGTTCATGGATAGGAAGAATTAATATAGTTAAAATGTCCATACTGCCTAAGGCAATATATATATTCAACGCAATTCCTATCAAACTACCAACGACATTTTTCACAGAAATAGAACATATAATCCTAAAATTTATATGGGATAACAAAAGACCCGGATATCTTCAACAATCTTGAGAAATAAGAACAAAGTGGGAGGTATAACAATACCTGACTTCAAATTATACTACAAGGCTACAGTAATCAAAACAGCATGGTACTGGCATAAAAACAGACCCATAGATCAATGGAACAGAATAGAGAGTCCAGAAATAAATCCATGCCTATATGGCCACTTAATCTATGACAATGGAAGCAAGAATGTACGGTGGGGTAAAGACAGTCTATTCAATAAATGGTGCTGGGAAACTTGGACAGACACATGCAAAAAGATGAAGCTGGATCACCTCCTTACACCACATACAAAAATAAATTCAAAATGGCTTAAAGATTTAAATGTAAGATCTGAAACCATAAAATTCCTAGAAGAAAATATAGGAAGAAACTTCACAGACATTACCGGAGTAAGATTTTTACTGATATATCCTCATGAGGAAGTAAGAGGAAAAATAAACATGTGGGATTACATCAAACTAAAAAGCTTTTTCACAGCAAAGGAAACCATCAATAAAACAAAAGGGATCCTACTGATTGGGAAAATATATTTGCCAATGATAGATCTGATAAGGGGTTAATATCTCAAATTTATAAAATACTCACTCAACTCAACTCCAAAAAACATACAACCCAATTAAAAAATGGACATAGGACATGAAGAGGACACACAAATGACAAACAGACATATGAATAAATGTTCAGCCTCACAAATCAATAGAGAAATGCAAATAAAAACCACAATGAGATACCACCTCACCCAAATCAGAATGGCCTTCATCAATAAATCAACAAACAACAACTGCTGGCGTGGATGCGGAGAAAAGGGAACGCTGGTGCACTGTTGGTGGGAATGCAGATTGGTGCAGCCACTATGGAAAACAGTTTGCAGATATCTCAAAAATCTGAAAATGGAACTACCTTATGATCCAGCAATCCCACTCCTAGGTATCTATCCGGAGAAATCCAAAACACCAATTCAAAAATCTTTATGCACTCCTATGTTTATTGCAGCACTATATACAATAGCCAAGACCTGGAAACAACCGAAATGCCCATCAGTAGATGACTGGATTAAGAAACTGTGGTACATTTATACAATGGAGTATTACGCAGCCATAAAGAAGAAAGAAATCTTACCATTTGCAACAACATGGATGGACCTAGAAAACATTATGTTAAGTGAAATAAGTCAGAAAGAGAAAGACAAATACCATATGATCTCACTTATATGCGGAATCTAAAGAAAAGAATAAGTGAATGAACTAATCAGAAACAGTTTTGGAAACATGGAGGAAAAACAGAGGGTTGCTAGAGGGGCGGGGGGGTGGGGATAAGGGGAAGGTGAGAGGTTTTGGGAACGTACAGAGGGATAGTGGATGGGGGGAGGAGGGTTCACACAGTGTGAGGGATATAAATGATAAATGTCTAAGTTTTGCTTTGTCTTGTGCACCTGAAACTAATTAAAAAAAAAAAAAAAAAAAAAAAAAAGAATCAATGACATTGATTGCTTGCTGTCAACCAAAACTTGTGTTACCTTTCCATAATATAAAACTGAAATTGAAACAACACAGCCACATCAAGGATGGATTTTCTAGTCCTTTTAACTTGAATGTGTGACCAGTAAACAATTATAAAATATGTGAAGAAGTGGTATGTGTCACCTACAGGCCAAGACTTTTAAGAAGTTCTCGGTCTGGTTCACCATCTAGACAGAGGCAACAGAGGAGCCTATTTGAAATATGGCAACGTAAGTTACCAGGA
>NW_027424087.1:0-7394 GCF_036562045.2 Rhinolophus sinicus | reverse complement strand
TCTTCAGGTCCTCTGCCCATTTTTCAATTGGGTTGTTTGTTTTTGTTGTTGTTGAGTTGCATGAGTTCCTTGTATATTCTGGATATTAGCCTTATCGGAGGCACTGTTTGCAAAAATCTTCTCCCATTCAGTTGGTTGCCTCTTTATTTTGTCGATGGTTTCTTTTGCTGTGCAGAAGCTTTTAAGTTTCATATAGTACCATTCATTTTAGCTTTTACTTCCATTGCCTTTGGAGTCAAATTCATAAAGTGATCTTTCAACCCAAGGTCCATAAGTTTAGTACCTATGTTTTCTTCTATGCAGTTTATTGTGTCAGGTCTTATGCTTAAGTCTTTGATCCATTTTGAATTAACTTTGGTACATGGTGACAAATAGCAGTCCAGTTTCATTCTTTTGCACGTGGCTATCCAATTCTCCCAGCACCATTTATTGAAGAGGCTGTCTTCCTCCATTGTATGTTTTTAGCTCCTTTGTCAAAAATTATCTGTCCATATTTATGTGGTTTTATTTCTGGGTTCTCAATTCTATTCCATTGGTCTATGTGTCTGTTTTTCTGCCAATACCATGCTGTTTTGATTATTGTAGCCCTGTAGTACAAGCTAAAGTCAGGAAGTGTGATACCTCCATTATTGTTCTTTTTTTCTTAATTGCTTTGGCTATTCGGGGTCTTTTGTGGTTCCAAACAAATCTGATGATTTTTTGTTCTATCTCTTTAAAAAATGCCATTTTGATTTTGATAGGGATTGTATTAAATCTGTATATTGCTTTGGGTAATATGGCCATTTTAACTATGTTGATTCTTCCAATCCATGAGCACGGAATGTCTTTCCATTTCTTTGTGTCTTCTTCAATTTCTTTCAAAAATGTCTTATAGTTTTCAGCATATAGGTCTTTCACATCCTTGGTTAAGTTTATTCCTAGGTATTTTATTTTTTTGCTGCAATTGCAAAAGGAATTGTTTTTTGTATTTCTTTTTCTGAGATTTCATTGTTAGTATATAGGAATGCAATGGACTTTTGTGCGTTGATTTTGTAGCCAGCAACTTTACTGTATTCGTTGATTGTTTCTAATAGCTTTTTGGTGGAGTCTTTAGGGTTTTCTATATATAGCATCATGTCATCTGCAAAGAGTGATAATTTAACTTCTTCATTCCCAATTTGGATGCCTTTTATTTCTTTCTCTTGCCTGATTGCTCTGGCAAGGACTTCCAACACTATGTTGAAAAGCAGAGGTGATAGGGGACAGCCCTGTCGTGTTCCTGAACGTAGAGCAAAGGGCTTCAGTTTTTCACCATTAATTATGAGATTAGCTGAGGGTTTGTTATATATGGCCTTTATTATGTTAAGGTATTTTCCTTCTATACCTATTTTATTAAGTGTTTTAATCCTAAATGGATGTTGCATATTGTCAAATGCTTTTTCTGCATCAGTTGATGTAATCGTACTATTTTTGTCCTTCATTTTGTTTATGTGATGTATCACATGATGTATTGTGGATGTTGAACCATCCTTGTGCCCCGGAGATGAACTCCCACTTGGTTACGATAAATAATCGTTTTAATGCATTGTTGTATTCTATTGGATAGAATTTTGTTTAGGATTTTTGCATCTGTATTCATCAGAGATATCGGTCTGTTTTCTTTTTTGTGTTGTCCTTACCAGGTTTTGGTATCAGGGTAATGTTGGCCTCATAAAATGAGTTAGGGAGTACTGTCTCTTCTTCAATTTTTTGGAAGAGTTTGAGCAGGATTGGTATTAGATCCTCTTTGAAGGTTTGGTAGAATTCACTAGTGAAGCCATCTGGTCCCGGACTTTTGCTTTTGGGAAGGTTTTGGATGACTGATTCAATTTTGTTACTGGTGATCAGTCTGTTTAGATTTTCCAGTTCTTCATGGTTCAGCCTTGGAAGGCTATATGTTTCTAAGAACTTGTCCATTTCTTCTAGGTTATTGAATTTGGTGGCATATAGTCCTTCATAGTATTCTTGGATGATCCTTTGTATTTCTGTGGTGTCCGTGATAACTTCCTCTTTTTCGTTTCTGATTTTGTTAATTAGTGTCTTCTCTCTTTTTATCTTAGTGAGTCTAGCCAAGGGTTTGTCAATTTTGTTAAACTTTTCAAAGAACCAGCTCTTTGTTACATTAATTTTTTCTATTGTCTTTGGTTCTGCTTTGATTTTTATTATTTCCTTTCTTCTGCTGACCTTGGGTTTCATTTGTTCTTCTTTTCTAGTTCTTTAAGGTGTAACATGAGGTTATTTATTTGGGATTTTCTTGTTTCTTGAGATAGGCCTGTAATGATATAAATTTCCTCTTAAAACTGCTTTCGCTGCATCCCAAAATTTTGGCAGGATGTATTTTCATTCTCATTTGTTTCTATGTAGTTTTTAATCTCTCCTCTAATTTCTTCTTTCACCCAGTCATTGTTTAAAAGGAGGTTGTGTAATCTCCATGTATTTGTGTTTTTCCTGCTTTTTGCAGTTGATATCCAATTTGAAAGCCTTGTGATCAAAGAATATGCTTGGTATGATTTCAATCTTCTTAAATTTGTTGAGGCTGATTTTATGTCCCAATATATGGTCTATCCTTGAGAATGTTCCATGTACACTAGAAAAGAATGTATAGTCTGATGTTTTAGGATGAAGTGCTCTATATATGTCAATTATGTCCATTTCATCTAATGTGTCATTTAGGGCTGCTATTTTGTTATTTATTTTCTGTTTGGATGATCTATCCATAGCTGTCAATGATGTATTTAAGTCCCCTAGTATAATTGTGTTTTGGTCAATTTCTCCCTTTAGTTCTGTTAGTAGTTGCTTGGTATATTTTGGTGCTCCCTAATTGGGGGCATAAATATTGATGACTGTTATGTCTTCTTGTTGTATAGTCTTTTTTATCATTATGAAATGTCCATCTTTGTCTCTTGTTATTTTTTCGCCCTGATGTCTGTTTCATCTGATATCATTATGGCTACACCTGATTTTCTCTGGGTACCATTTGCTTGGAGTGCCAATTTCCACCTTTTCACGTTGAGTCTATGCTTGTCCTTGTAGCTGAGATGTGTCTCTTGGAGACAGCATATGGTTGGCTTTACTTTTTTGATCCAATCTGCTACTCTGTGCCTTTTTATTGGTGAGTTCACTCCATTTACATATAGGGTGATTATTGATGTGTGAGGATTTCCTGTCATTCTATCTTTAGTTTTCTGGTAAGGCTGTGTCTCCATTGTTTCTTTGCCTTTTGTTGTTTTCTATTATTTCTGTGTGGTGGTATTCTATGATATTTCCTTCTGTTTCTTCTTTTATTACAGTATATATTTCAGTTCTGGATTTTTTTTTTTTCAGTGGTTACCCTTAACTTTATGTAAAAGAAAGTTTGATATTTAGAGTATTCCGTTTTATTCAGCGTGCTTACTTTCTCCATTCCCATATTCCGGTTCAGGCCTTTACTTTCCCCTTTTTTATGTTTTTGTTGCCACAAATTATCCCCGTTGATGGTGGTCGAATAGCCTCTTTTAGTATTTCTTGTAGTGCAGGTCGTGTATTAGAAAATAACCTCAGCTTCTGTATGTCTGGAAAGGTCTTTATTCCTCCTTCATATCTAAAGGATATCTTTGCTGGATATATTAGTCTTGGCTCGTAATTTCTCTCTTTCAATAGTTTGAATATTTGTTTCCACTCCCTCCTGGCTTGTAGAGTTTCTGCTGAAAAAATCTGATGATAATCTAATGGGCTTTCCTTTGTAGTTTACTGTCTTCTTTTCCCTGGCTGCCTTGAGGATGCTTTCTTTGTCATTAATTTTATATTGCTTCAATACAATGTGCCTTGGAGAAGGCCTGTTGGGATTGAGGTAATTAGGCATTCTATTTGCTTCTTGGATTCGAGGATCCAGTTCTGTCCACAAGTTTGGGAATTTCTCATCGACAATTTGTTTGAATATATTCTCTGTTCCCTTCTTTCTTTCTTCTACCTCTGGTATGCCCATTATTCTCATATTACTCTTTCTGATGGAGTCAGAAAGTTCTTATAGAGTTCTTTCATTTCTTTTGAGTCTCAATCTCTTTCTTCCATCTGTGTCATTTCCAGGTTTCTATCTTCGATGTCACTGAATCTTTCCTCCATCTGGTCAACTCCACTACCTAAGCTGGCTATTTCATTCTTAATTTCTTCTATTGAGTTCTTAATCTCCAGAAATTCTATTTGGTTCTTTTTAAAATTTCAATCTCTTTTGTAAAATGCTCATTTTGTTCTTTGATTGTGTTACTGAGTTCATTAAACTGCCTTTCTGCATTTTCTTGCATCTTGTTGAGTTTTTTCAGAACTGCAATCTTGAATTCTCTGTCATTTAAGTCACATATTTCCATATCTTTAAGTCCTTTTTCTGGAGACTTTTTACTTTCTTACTGAGCTGTCTTGTTGCGTTGGTTATTCATGGCAATTACTGATTTATTATTTCTCTTCCTAGACATCTACATGAGTGGCTTCTGCAACAGGTTGATAGGAAGAGGTCTTTCTTTCGTTTTCCAGTACTTGTTGGTAGAATGTTTTATTTTCTCTCCGACTACAGCCTTTTTTTCTCTCTCACATGGTAGTGCTATGTTTTCTCTGCACTGTTCCAGCTTCTCCTACAATGGGGGGATTCCCTGGAGATGGGCTTCTCCTGTGTTAATAGTTCACCTGGGTCACAGGGAGCAGTGTCCGTGTGGGTATGCAGAGAGCTTTTGAAGTTCCAAAGCTCTTCCTGCACTGGATTCAGAGCCCGTATGTTTCAGCAGTTCTGTTTACTCCTGCAGGGATCTGCCCAGATAGGTGGGGTCAGGGGCGGGGTGAGTTGTGAGTGGTGGCCCAGAGCAATGGCGGCAACCACCACCACAGCCGGTCCTGCTTCCACAGCTCCCTCCCCTTTGCCGGAACAAGTTGGGCCGCAAATCTGTGTCTGTGGTCCACAGATCTCAGGACAGCAAATATTCTGTTCTTTTGCTATGACACTGCTACTGTTCCATTTCTAGCACTGGGCAGGTGGGGGTGGGGCGAACTCTGGGAGAGTAGGGAGGGGGCGGCTAGTCTCAGTGCCTAAGGCTTCTTCCGTTCTCTGCTCAGCAATGAGGGCTTAAACCACCATTTTCAGCCTTCTTCCCTCAGTCTTTTCTCCGAGGTCTCTGCCGTGAGTGTTGGGTTCAACCGTGTTATATGCTGTCCCCTCAGCCCTGTGGGCCATAAACAGAGCCCTAGCAGTCGGAATTCTTCCCTCTCCAGCAGCTGTAGTAGTTCTGGGATTCAGCGAGCTCAGAGCACTGAGCTAGGTCTGCATCCTGCGCCCGCGTGGCTCTGGCTCCACACTTCTTCCTTCCCTCCTACCCCGCTCATGCGATTCGCCCACCTTTACGGGAATTCAGTAGTGGGCCTCTTCGTCTTGCCTGTCTGCTGTGCAGGGAGTCCTTTGTGGAGTTATTGTTGTTCGATGAGTTGTAAATTCTAGGGGAGCTTTACAGAGGCTCACCTCACACCACCATTTTGATGACGTCTCCTTTCCTCTTATTTTCTATACAGAGTAATCTTTGGGATAAAACCATTAGTCACACAGGAAATCAGGAGTACACTAACTGAGGTTGTTGAAATGGAAGCCAAGCACGGAAATCATAAATAAAATGAAAACTATTCTCTGTTGTCACACTCGGGCTCACAGAGAATGTACATTGCTTCACAGAGCATACTTACTCCATAATTTCCTTAAAGAACTCCATCAAATCTTTGCATATTTAAAGTCCCATTTCCTGGCCTTTCACAGCACACCAAGTAACTGTTGAATTAATCCCCATAGACTTTTTTGTTAAAGAAACATCATTGCAGCCAACAGCTAGCTTTTTCAAAACCCATATCCTCTATTTCAATTAAACATGAAACGTTTAAACATGATACATGGTCATAAAGCAAGTTTATCCCAGCCTACTTCAAAGGACAAACGATGTTAAGAAAAAAAGAAAAGGAAACATTCCACTCACTTTTGCTAGTAGATCTAGGTGAAGGTTCTCCAAACATCTTGGGACTTAATGATGACAATTGAGAAGACTCATCATCTCTAATTTTCCTCTGGTTATCAAGTAAAACAACAAAGCCATAAATGGCCCGATGTGGTGAGAATCAACTGTTTCTAGCTCCTCTCGTTTGCCGGCTGGTGTCTTTGATGGTGGAGAACCATCTCACTGGCATATGTTTTATTCAGTCTTATTCTAAATAAAAGAACTTTAACACATTGAAAAGTGTTAAACTGATTTATCAGGAGGCCATTAGGATGAGGAGGCCTGAATGCCTGGGCAGCTTATGGAAGGAACCAGAGCAACGCAAGCTTATATAAAATCGAAACCTAAGGACAACCAATCACAACAGGCAGCTAGGCTTTAAGGATGTAGCCAATCAATAATTTCCTTGCTTTGCATCCACCTGTCTCCAGAAAAGTCTCTCCCAGAGATCCTATTGGTGAAGCATTCTTAGCCACTTCCCTGGTTGGTGCTGCCCAGTTGGAATTGAGTATTGAGTTTTGCTCAAATAAACTCTCAAAATTAATATGCCTCAATTTATCTTTTAACACACGTAAACAATGTTTGTAAAGAAAAATATACTGATTTCTGGTTTTAGTTGTTTGTGTGTTTTAAGAATTTTACCATGAACATCAATTACTGAATAATATTGGAATACATCAGCGCTTCCACGAGACTGTGACATCGGCAAAGCTTGCTTGCCTTGGCCCTTTCCTAACTCATACAACTTATCCTAAAGGTCCGCTGGGGCTTCTGCTTCTCCTGAGTGCCTCTTGTGATGTGCTAGTTGATGCTTCTGCTCTTTCTTTCTTTGTAGCTGGTTTCTTGAGGGCCAAATACCTTGTTGCTGGGTAGGTTTGTTTCTAGGTATTGCTTCTCAAAACTTCATTCTAATTTCTATCTTCTGTTTATAAAATTGCTGCCCAAATTTCTGATTATAATCTAAGGAAGCATGTAGAAACAAAATAAACAGATGTTGCATAATTGTTATTTGTACAAAATATATCCATCTGCCATCTATGTTTGTGGGGACAGAGCCCCAGAGAGCAGTTTCCAGGCTCTCGGCCTCACATACAAAGGTGCTGGCTCAGGTAGTAAATGGTCATCAGCTGTGACTAGTTGGGCGTCAGCTGTTACTGTTTAGCCATTAGCCACTGATAGAACTGCCGTGGCTAAGCTAGCAAAGTGTGTGGCGTGGTGGTGTGGCATCCTGGCGTGGTGTGGCATGGCGGAGTGTGGATTACGTATTGAAGAGAGGCAGACTGCAGCTAGCAAGTTAGGTTGGTTGGCAGAAACAAGTGGACGACGGGTTGCAGATCATGTGGCTCCTGCCTCCTGTGTCTCCAACCCAGCCGCCTG
>NW_027424086.1:0-7422 GCF_036562045.2 Rhinolophus sinicus | reverse complement strand
TCTTCCTCTGACTTTTTCTTTCTGCACAGGGGTCAGCGTTGCTGACAATGTGGATCAGAGTCCTCCTTCCCTGAGTGTCCAGGAGGGAAACAGCTGTGCCATGAACTGTTCTTATTCAAACAGTGCCTTAGACTACTTTCCTTGGTATAAGCAAGAAGCTGGAAAAGGTCCCCAGCTCATTATATACATTCGTTCACATCAGGAAAATATCAAAGATAGAAGATTCACTGTTTTATTGAATAAGGCAGCCAAACAGTTCTCCCTGCACATCAAGGCCACCCAACCTGGAGACTCAGCTGTCTACTTCTGTGCAGCAAGTACACATTGCTTCCCAGGCACCTGCAACCTGTACACAAACCTGCGAATGGAGCCACCGCTCTCCTTTGGGACATGGTTCAAGCATAGATAGCATTTGTCATATTTTTGCCTGCAAGTGAAAACTAATTGTTAAAAACACATAGTAGGTAGGTTGGGTTCAAGATGACCCAGGAAGGGTTAGAACGTTGTGTTGGGTAACTGTTGCTTTGTGAATTCTTTTTTTTTTTTTTTTTTTTTTGTTTGTTTTTGTTTTATTGTTTTTTTTTTAATTAAATTTATTGGGGTGACAATTGTTAGTAAAATTACATAGATTTCAGGTGTACAATTCTGTATTACATCATCTATAAATCCCATTGTGTGTTCATCACCCAGAGTCAGTTCTTCCATCACCATATATTCGATCCCCCTTACCCTCACCTCCCCCCCCACCCCCCTTACCCTCTGGCAACCACTAAACTATTGTCCGTGTCTATGAGTTTCTGTTTCTCATTTGTTTGTCTTGTTCTTTTGTTGTTTTTGGTTTATATACCACATATCAGTGAAATCACATGGTTCTCTGCTTTTTCTGTCTGACTTGTTTCGCTCAGCATTACTCTCTCAAGATCCATCCATGTTGTCACAAATGTTCCTATATCATCTTTTCTCACTGCCAATAGTATTCCATTGTGTATATATACCACAACATCTTTATCCATTCATCTATCGAAGGACATTTTGGTTATTTCCATGTCTTGGCCACCGTAAACAAAGCTGCAATGCACATTGGAGGACACGTGTGTTTAGCTCTAAATGTTTTCAGGATTTTTGTGTAGATACCCAGGAGAGGGATTGCTGGGTCATATGGCAATCCTATTCGTAATTTTTGAGGAACCTCCACACTGCCTTCCATAACGGCTGCACCAGTCTGCATTCCCACCAACAGTGTATGAGGGTTCCTTTTTCTCCACAGCCTCTCCAACATTTGTTACTATTTGTCTTGTTGATGATAGCCATTCTGACTGGGGTGAGGTGATATCTCATTGTGGTTTTGATTTGCATTTCTCTGATGATTAGTGATGTTGAGCATTTTTTCATATGTCTATTTGCCATTTGTATGTCCTCTTTGGAGAAATGTCTCTTCAAGTCCTCTGCCCATTTTTCAATTGGGTTGTTTGTTTTTTGTTGTTGAGTTGCATGAGTTCCTTGTATATTCTGGATACTAGCCCTTATCGGAGGCACTGTTTGCAAAAATCTTCTCCCATTCAGTTGGTGGCCTCTTTATTTTGTCAATGGTTTCTTTTGCTGTGCAGAAGCTTTTAAGTTTCATATAGTCCCATTCGCTTTATTTTAGCTTTTACTTCCATTGCCTTTGGAGTCAAGTTCATAAATGCTCTTTTGAACCCAAGGTCCATAAGTTTAGTACCTATGTTTTCTTCTATGCAGTTTATTGTGTCAGGTCTTATGCTTAAGTCTTTGATCCATTTTGAATTAACTTTGGTACATGGTGACAAATAGCAGTCCAGTTTCATTCTTTTGCACGTGGCTATCCAATTCTCCCAGCACCATTTATTGAAGAGGCTGTCTTTGCTCCATTGTATGTTTTTAGCTTCTTTGTCAAAAATTATCTGTCCATATTTATGTGGTTTTATTTCTGGGTTCTCAATTCTATTCCATTGGTCTATGTGTCTGTTTTTCTGCCAATACCATGCTGTTTTGATTATTGGAGCCCTGTAGCACAAGCCAAAGTCAGGAAGTGTGATACTTCCATTATTGTTCTTTTTTCTTAAGATTGCTTTGGCTATTCGGGGCCTTTTGTGGGTCCAAACAAATCTGATGATTTTTTGTTCTATTTCTTTAAAATATGCCATTGGGATTTTGATGGGGATTGCATTGAATCTGTATATTGCTTTGGGTAATATGGCCATTTTAACTATGTTGATTCTTCCAATCCATGAGCACGGAATGTCTTTCCATTTCTTTGTGTCTTCTTCAATTTCTTTCAAAATGTCTTATAGTTTTCAGCATATAGGTCTTTCACATCCTTGGTTAAGTTTATTCCTAGGTATTTTATTCTTTTGCTGCAATTGCAAAAGGAATTGTTTTTTGTATTTCTTTTTCTGAGATTTCATTGTTAGTATATAGGAAGGCAATGGACTTTTGTGCGTTGATTTTGTAGCCAGCAACTTTACTGTATTCGTTGATTGTTTCTAATAGCTTTTTGGTGGAGTCTTTAGGGTTTTCTATATATAGCATCATGTCATCTGCAAAGAGTGATAATTTAACTTCTTCATTCCCAATTTGATGCCTTTTATTTCTTTCTCTTGCCTGATTGTTCTGGCAAGGACTTCCAACACTATGTTGAAAAGCAGAGGTGATAGGGGACATCCCTGTCGTGTTCCTGAACGTAGAGCAAAGGGCTTCAGTTTTTCTCCATTAATTATGAGATTAGCAGAGGGCTTGTCATATATGGCCTTTATTATGTTAAGGTATTTTCCTTCTATACCCATTTTATTAAGTGTTTTAATCATAAATGGATGTTGTATCTTGTCAAATGCTTTTTCTGCATCAATTGATATAATCATATGATTTTTGTCCTTTATTTTGTTTATGTGATGTATCACATTGATGGATTTATGTTGAACCATCCTTGTGCCCCGGGATGAACCCCACTTGGTCGTGATGAATAATCTTTTAATGCATTGTTGTATTCGATTTGCTAGAATTTTATTTAGGATTTTTGCATCGGTATTCATTAGAGATATTGGTCTGTAGTTTTTTTTTGTGCTGTCCTTACCAGGTTTTGGTATCAGGGTAATGTTGGCCTCATAAAATGAGTTAGGAGTACTGTCTCTTCTTCAATTTTTGGAAGAGTTTGTGCAGAATTGGTATTAGATCCTCTTTGAAGGTTTGGTAGAATTCACTAGTGAAGCCATCTGGTCCCGGACTTTTGCTTTTGGGAAGGTTTTGGATGACTGATTCAATTTCGCATTGGTGATCGGTCTGTTTAGATTTTCCAGTTCTTCATGGTTCAGCCTTGGAAGGCTATATGTTTCTAAGAACTTGTCCATTTCTTCTAGGTTGTTGAATTTGGTGGCATATAGTCCTTCATAGTATTCTTGGATGATCCTTTGTATTTCTGTGGTGTCCGTGATAACTTCCCCTTTTACGTTTCTGATTTTGTTAATCAGTGTCTTTTCTCTTTTTATCTTAGTAAGTCTAGCCAAGGGTTTGTCAATTTTGTTAATCTTTTCAAAGAACCAGCTCTTTGTCACATTAATTTTTTCTATTGTCTTTTTGTTCTCTATTTCATTTAGTTCTGCTCTAATTTTTGTTATTTCCTTTCTTCTGCTGACCTTGGGTTTTACTTGTTCTTCTTTTTCTAGTTCTTTAAGGTGTAACATGAGGTTATTTATTTGGGAGTTTTCTTGTTTCTTGAGATAGGCCTGTAATGAGATAAATTTCCCTCTTAAAACTGCTTTCGCTGCATCCCAAAAATTTTGGTAGGATGTATTTTCATTGTCATTTGTTTCTATGTATCTTTTGATCTCTCCTCTAATTTCTTCTTTGACCCAGTCCTTCTTTAAAAGTATGTTGTTTAATCTCCATGTATTTGTGTTTTTTCCCGCTTTTTTTTTACAGTTGATATCCAATTTCAAAGCCTTGTGATCAGAGAATATGCATGGTATGATTTCAATCTTCTTAAATTTGTTGAGACTGATTTTATGTCCCAATATATGGTCTATCCTTGAGAATGTTCCATGTACACTAGAAAAGAATGTATAGTCTGATGTTTTAGGATGAAGTGCTCTATAAATGTCAATTATGTCCATTTCATCTAATGTGTCATTTAGGGCTACTATTTCGTTATTTATTTTCTGTTTGGATGATCTATCCATAGCTGTCAATGATGTATTTAAGTACCCTAGTATAATAGTGTTTTGGTCAATTTCTCCCTTTAGTTCTGTTAGTAGTTGCTTGGTGTATTTCGGTGCTCCCTGATTGGGGGCATAAATATTGATGACTGTTATGTCTTCTTGTTGTACAGTCCCCTTCACCATTATGAAATGTCCATCTTTGTCTTGTTATCTTTTTCACCCTGATGTCTGTTTCATCTGATATCATTATGGCTACACCTGATTTTCTCTGGGTACCATTTGCTTGGAGTGTCAATTTCCACCCTTTCATTTGAGTCTATGCTTGTCCTTGTAGCTGAGATGTCTCTTGGAGACAGCATATGGTTGGTTTTAGTTTTTGATCCAATCTCCTACTCTGTGCCTTTTTATTGGTGAGTTCAGTCCATTTACATTTAGGGTGATTATTGATATGTGAGGATTTCCTGTCATTCTATCTTTAGTTTTCTGGTAAGGCTGTGTCTCCATTGTTTCTTTGCCTTTTTGTTGTTGTCTATTATTTCTGTGTGGTGGTATTCTATGATGTTTCCCTCTGTTTCTTCTTTTATTTCAGTATATATTTCAATTCTGGATTTATTTTGAGTGGTTACCCTTAAGTTTATGTAAAAGAAAGTTTGATATTTAGAGTATTCCATTTTCTTCAGCACGCTTACTTTCTCCATTCCCATATTCCGGTTCAGGCCTTTACTCTCCCCCTTTTTGAGTTTTGTTTGCCACAAATTGTCCCTGTTGATGGTGGTCGAATAGCCTCCTTTAGTATTTCTTGTAGTGCAGGTCGTGTATTAGAAAATTCCCTCAGCTTCTGTATGTCTGGAAAGGTCTTTATTCCTCCTTCATATCTAAAGGATATCTTTGCTGGATATATTATTCTTGGCTCATGATTTCTCTCTTTCAATAGTTTGAATATTTGGTTCCACTCCCTCCTGGCTTGTAGAGTTTCTGCTGAAAAATCTGATGATAATCTAATGGGCTTTCCTTTGTAAGTTACCGCCTTCTTTTCCCTGGCTGCCTTGAGGATTCTTTCTTTGTCGTTGATTTTAGACAGCTTCAATACAATGTGCCTTGGAGAAGGCCTGTTGGGATTGAGGTAACTAGGTGTTCTATTTGCTTCTTGGATTCGAGGGTCCAGTTCTGTCCACAAATTTGGGAAGTTCTCATCGACAATTTGTTTGAATATATTCTCTGTTCCCTCTCTCTTTCTTCTCCTTCTGGTATGCCCATTATTCTTATATTACTCTTTCTGATGGAGTCAGAAAGTTCTTGTAGAATTCTTTCATTTCTTTTAAGTCTCAAGTCTCTTTCTTCTATCTGTGTCATTTCCAGGTTTCTGTCTTCGATGTCACTGATTCTTTCCTCCATCTGATCAACTCTACTACCTAAGCTGGTTATTTCATTCTTAATTTGTTCTATTGAGTTCTTAATCTCCAGAAATTCTATTTGGTCCTTTTTAAGATTTCAATCTCTTTCGTAAAAATGCTCATGCTGTTCTTTGATTGAGTTTCTGAGTTCATTTAACTGCCTATCTGTGTTTTCTTGTATCTCGCTGAGTTTTTTCAGAACTGCAATCTTGAATTCTCTGTCATTTAAGTCACATATTTCTGTATCTTTAAGTGCCTTCTCTGGAGATTTTTCACTTTCTTTCTGAGCTATCTTGTTGCCTTGGTTATTCATATTACTGGTTTACTATTTCTCTTCCTAGACATCTACAGGAGTGACTTCTGCAACAGGTTGATAGAAAGCGTCTTTCTTTTGTTTGCCAGTACTTGTTGGTAGAATGTTTTATTATTTCTCCAACTGCAACTTATTTTTCTTCTCCCACACGGTAGTGCTATGTTTTCTCTGCACTATTCCAACTTCTCACACAATGGGGGATTCCCTGGGAGACGGGCTTCTCCTCTGTTAATAGTCTGCCTAGGTCACAGGGCGCAGTGTCCCGTGGGTATGTGGAGAGCTTTGATGTTCCAAAGCTCTTCCAGCTCCTGATTCAGAGCCCAGATATTTCAGCAGTTCTGTTTACTCCTGCAGGGATCCGCCCAGATAGGTGGGGTCAGGGGCGGGTGAGTTGTGAGAGGTGGCCCAGAGCAATGGCGGCACCACCACCACAGCCGGTCCTGCTTCCACAGCTCTCTCCCTTTGCTGGAACTAGTTGGGCTGTGAATTTGTGTCTGGGTCCACAGTTCTCAAAACAGCAAATTTTCTGTTGTTTTGATCTGACACTGCTACTGTTTCGCTTCTAGCACCGGCAGGTGGGGCGGGCGAGCTCTGGGAGGGGAGGGAGGGGCGGCTAGTCTCAGTGCCTAAGGTTCTCTGCTCGGCAGTGCGGGCTTAAACCACCGCTTTTCAGCCTTTTTCCTCAGTCTTTTCTCCGAGGTCTCTGCCGTGAGCGTTGGGTTCAGCTGTTATATGCTGTCCCTCAGCCCTGTGGAGCTGGCGGAGCTAGCGAGGTCTGCTCCTGCGCCTGCTGCCCTGCCTCCTGCGCTTCTCCCTTTCCTCCTCCCTCCACTCGCGCGAATCTCCCACCTGTAGGTGATTTCAGTCGGTAGTGGGCCTCTTCGTCTTGCCTGTCTGCTGTGCAGGGAGTCCTTTGTGGAGTTTTTGTTGTTCGATTCTTTGTAAATTCCAGGGGAGCTTTACAGAGGCTCACCTCACTCCGCCATTTTTCCGGAAGTTCGCTTTGTGAATTCTTGATGGGAGTTAGTTATATTTTATTGATATTTAAGCTATAACGATGAGTCTATATTTGTTATTCAGACTCTGGTCTGATAAATAAAACCTTAGCCTCGATATCACAATCTTTATTAGTAATGAAGTCTTAATCATTGTGGTTTGAAAACAGTATTTATTGTTTTTTTGGTTATTAACCGTTATATACCATGTATAGAAATGATGTACAATATAAAATAATGAAATCTGTAATTCTGTAATCATATAATATTGCTAATATTCATATTATTTGTTCTATCAATTTTTATTATACTTAGTGTCATAATTATTTTCACTCAGTGTTCTATCTTGAATTGAACATTCCTCAGTTCATCATTTTTCTCTCCAAATAATTGCTTCTTAATAGTTTTGTGAGATTTTAATAAATTTTAGTTTTATATTATTTTTTTGCTTTTATATTTGTGGCTCATTTGACAGTTCTTTCCATGTGCTCTGACCACTTTGTGTTTAGAGCCCAATATATGCCAGTTATGGTATATATTATTTGTGT
>NW_027424085.1:0-7426 GCF_036562045.2 Rhinolophus sinicus | reverse complement strand
TAAACACAAAAGATTATCTTTGAAACATTTTATTTCTAATTGTAAAGACTTAGCATACTTATGGTAAATAACCAACTACTGAGTATTCAATTGTAAAAAATTGTTGTGAAAAAGAAATCTGATTATGCACAGATTTGCGTGGAGACCATAAAGTTGTCTGTATATCAACTAAATTTGGAGAAGTACTTCCCTGCCTGACAAAGGGGAAAAACCGTTTCCTTATAGAAGTAAAGGTTCCTTTGACTGTATAACCAAAGAACATCTCATCTTTGTCTCCTAAGCAGTGCACACTCATGTCCTGCTTTACCAGATCAGCTTCCTTCCTGCTGTCAGAGGCTTCAGAGGGAAGCATAATGGCCACCATGTAACTCCATGGAAGGTTTCCTACAGAAAACCTTCTCTGATCCTCCAAGTCTGGGCAGTCCCCCCCTTATATGCTCCAACAGTGCCCCGTACTTCTTACAGGACGGCAATTTGTCAAACAGGATGTAATCAGTCTGTCCATCACCTGCACTAACATTGGCTCTGTGAGCGCAGACACCAGGTCTGTTCACGCACAGATTAGCTGGTGCGTGGTTTGAATTTTCCTACGACTGCACTGCTCAACCAACCTCTTATTCCTACACATGAATATTCCATGACACGTTTCGAAAAAGAACATCAGTGATTCTAGAACTTAAAAATAAATAATAAATTTGCTCAGTGTAATAGTTGTACCTCAACCAAATAATATTTCTGTCACTACACTAATAATCCTTTCTTCAAAAAACCAATGTGTGAAGCTATCCAAGACCATGGGAAAATTGAAACCATCCTCTGGAATGATAAATAATACAAAACCAACTAAATGAAAAGAAGCAGAAAGGCAGCCCCCCCAAAAGCTAAATTAATGAAGGCCTTAGAAAAATCAACAAAGAAACAGAGCATTAAAATCTTAGAAATACTCCTTGTAAGCCTAACAACATAATCACAACTAATGAAGTTAATTTCAAGGATTAAAGGTGTGAATCTTCAAATTCGGACTGGTTAAAATGATTGGATCCTTTCTCTCTAAGGTTCTACATTTGGCAAAATACGTCAAAATGCCACTGAGATTACAGTACTCAATTTGGGGGTCAGAAGTAATATCAAGTCAACGACACACATATTAAGCACAACCCATGTCTAAGGTGCGGTGAGTACATTAGCTTTTCAAATTCTATTTCACCTGAATTCAAGGATTAACGAAAGAAGGCTGAGGTGGGGGAAAGGCTCTTCTACAATACAAACTCACAACTGTTTTCTAATAAAAAAGGTCTTTTTTTCCTATGTATCTTTTCGCCAATTGGAAATCTCAGAACAACCAGAGACATCTCTTCAACATGACTAATTCCTTCCTTATCACTACTATACAGCCTTCCTTCTTCTTACATAGAACTCTATTCCTACTAGTTTTCTTGACTTCAGTTCTATGCATCTCTCTTCTTCACATCATACTCTATTAAACAGTAGTACTCAGACTATAAGATCTCTTTTGTCAAATAACTTCACTGCCTCTCTAAGTATAAATATCAAATATATTCCATCATCAGCTTTCAGGTTCTGGAGCCCCATTCCCCCAGAATACACCGCTGTTTTGATTTTTATCTGCTCTTTCAGTGGCCGTTATTTCCTTGGGGACCATCACTAACCCTTAGTTCTCTTCCACAGTTCTGTGAACATTCTCCTTACCCACTGAATTCCCACGCCACCAGACTCTCCTTCCCAAACTTTTTTGAAACTCTTATTTCATATAGTCTGTTTAATCAGTGTTTCCCCTTGCTGCCTCCAAGCCCAAGTAAAGAACAAGAACTAAGAACACAAGACTTCACATGAGACTTAAAAAATATCTATTCTAAAAACACTAAATTAGAGTGAAAACTTAGATGCCATTATAATCTTCCAGGTATTGCCAGTTTTTAAATATATCCTTTCTAACATTATTTATTTTAACAATACATCTCTATTCTGACTTTAACACTCAGTTATTTCCATGAGGGAAAAAGGTAATGAAGTATTCAAATTCTAATGCAGTTATATTGAATCTAGTTTTAAATAATCTCAATCTAACCTGCAAATCTAAGCTACTAGTTGTCATATTTTACAACCTCCAGTGTGACAGTCAGCAGCCAAGTTTTCCCAATATACCCAGTCCAAAACCTTCTAGCCACTAAAAATCCGCTTTTCATTTCTCTTCTCAACTTCAACAGATCAAGCCAAACAACCTGGGCATAAAAATTACTCTGGCTAAAAAATTAAAAACTACAATGGGACACACATTTCCCCTTCCTTCAATACTCTGTCACTAACGCATGAAGGAGAAACATGGCCTGGCTTAGTCTCTTATTTTCAGTTATCCATATCACAGAGGTGGTGAATGGATAATTAACAGGAATCAAACAACAAGGACAAGAAAAGGAGTCCCTAAAAGACCTGTAAGCTAGCCACAGGAGACCCACTAAAAGGCCAAAGCAGTGTAACCCAAAGTTCCCTATAAGATATTGCCACTTTTTGTCCACAATCTGTTTGACACAGGATGTAAGAATTTATTTCTGAAATCATACTATGGAAAAGATCAGTGAAATCAAGCAAACTGACACACACACTGGAATATCTCCTCGCACAGACAGAAAAGGCACTGTCCTGTCCTGTTCTGACAGTAAGCACAGTAAATTGTACCTGGTGGCGAGACTTTAAACTGGGCTTCCCAACACAGAAGACCCTTCTCAAACTCTGCTACCGCCATGACCATTAACTAAGTAGCTACAAAGAAAACATTTCTGAGAATAGAAGATCAACATATTTTTCCAATAATACACTGTGCCTAATGAAAATAGTTTTAATTAGGGACATCAGACCAAAGTTTTCATTTTACTTAAAACTAACAGATACCTGCCTCATCAGGGAACTTTCCAGGAAATGGAAACAACACCTGGGCCCTTTTGTCACTTTATTAGACAATGTGGTGAATTCATAAAATACACAAGAGCCTCTCATCACAAACCAAATACACCGTTTCTTCAAACAACTCAATACTTGGATTTATTTCCCTATACACTTATAAATGGCTGGTGTTTCTATAAGGAAAATATGTTAAAATTAAATATTTAAGAAAGTAATAATAATTTAAGGTTTGGCCTTATCACTCAGCAAATAAGTCCTTAATCCAATATGAGCCTATAAAAGATTGAGCATCAGTAGGTAAAGGAAAAATCTCCAGAAAGAGGCAGCAAAATTCACAGGCAGTTAAAACATTTAAACCAAAAGGTTCTACCTTTTAATCACAATAATTGCAAATGAGTCCTTACTTTATATGCCAGGCCCTGATCTAAGAGCTTTACTTCTATTATCTCATTTAACCCTCACAATAATTTCCACTCTACAGATGAGTAAAGTACAGAGAACTTAAATAGCTTGTATTTATTTAAAAGTTTATTACAAGTCCTGGCAGAACAGGGATTCAAAACTGAGTGCTTGACTCCATTAGAGTACTCTTTCCATTCCTACCGTGTTTCCCCGAAAATAAGACCTAGCCGGACAATCAGCTCTAATGTCTCATTTAGAGCAAACCCCGGTCTTATTTTACTATACTATAAGACCGGGTCTGATACTATACTATACTGTACTGTACTATACTATCCTATAATATCGGGTCTTATATTAATTTTTGCTCCAAAAGATGCATTAAAGCTGATTGTCCAGCTAGGTCTTATTTTTGGGGAAACAGGGTACTACCATGGATAGAATTAAACATCTAGGAGAAAGCAAATAAGGATAAATTCAAAACTACTTAGTGACTTCTGGAATGAGATCAGTATTCAACCTCTAAATATCCCTCCTTTTCAAAACTGAGAACACTCTTTAGTCATCAGATACCAAGCAGGGCATACTTATTTGGAACAAAGTATTTTATAGATGGTACCAATACAACAAAACTCCACCACCACCAAAAACCCACATTGTCATATAATGGAGTGTTATTTAGGCAACTCATGGTCTGTGGACTAAATACAGACCTTGGATGCCTTTTACACGGGCCACAAGCTAAGAATGACTTTTATACTTTTTAAAGAATGTGAAAACAGAGGAAAGAACTTTCAGCTACAAACCTATCTGGCCTTTACAGAAAACGTTTGCAGACTCCTGGTCTAAGTTACTGAATAAAGGTGTTTCCTTCCCCTCTTTTTCAAATAGCCTAATGCAGGAACTGACTGGTAAGACAAATTACAACCTAGGAAGATAAAATGAATGGATTCCCTTAGCTCCAAACCAGAAGATAAAACCTCTGAAGCACCCACCCACTCCACCCCCCAAAAAAGGGCAAAATTAAGTAGTTCCCCAGCACCAGGAGGTGGCAGTAAGATCTACCAGAGCCATGGTTCTCGTTTGTCCATGGGCTCAATGAGTTCTTTGGGGTGGCTCCTAGAAAAGCAGCTTGACGTCTCCAGAGCTGACTTTCTGGGCCTGACAATCTGCACAAAAGGAAATCGGAAAGGGGACTGAACACGTGTCATGAACTAACCACATCCTCTACTGTGACTGGTTCACTCCCAACTAGAGAAATGACAGCATATCCTAAATGTATGTGGGCTAAGAATTGGGGCGGGGGGGGCAGGGATGTGGGAGAGAAGGCAAGTGAAAATAGTCAACTTACATTATTCGGGGATGTTATTCATTTTTGCCTCTACCATTCTTAAGTTCCTAACCTTCAGTTAATTAAGACAATGGATTTCGCCACAACTTCAAGATGGCATTTTAATGATCAGAAGTTAAAAAGAAAAACGTAAACTTCAGATATATCTCAGCAGAGCTAATCCAGAAGAAGTCAAAACAGGAAATTACAAGTCAGTGGAACACATGCAAAAGTCGCAGGTAATGCGTGACAGCACAAGCCAGTTGGCCTGACAGGCAATGGCAAACCTCCATTAGCTAACAGTGCCAGATCTCTCATTCTTATTCCAACCTCTACTACACAACCAAAACCCCAGTTTTGCCCAGAAACCCTTGGACACTTAAATCAAATAACATTCGTATAAAACATGCCATGTCATGAAATTGCTTGCTATTCATGATGACTCAGCAGCTGCTGCAAAACAGAGGTGGTAGCCTAGGGTAGTAGACAGCAAGCAGGTAGTCGGTAAGTCCACAAAAGTCCCAGAAAGGAGTAAAGAAAGTCCTTATTTTAAGATTTAAAAATCGATAATATTAAATTGAGTAGTATTTTATATATTCCTGGATACTTTTATGTGCTATTTTCTGCCAATACTAAGTAACACCCCCACTGTTGATCAAGAAACTCACGAACATCTTTTATCTTGATTCAAAAGCTAAAAATCTATTTTATTTTTCAATTAAATGGCTGAAGCAAGAAGCTGAAAGTATTTTGGATGAGGGAAATGATCAATTATCATGCTCTAAAACAGAACTACAAAGCCCCAGATCCTATTCACTCTTAAGACAATTTGGATCATAGGTGTTATGTTGCTAAGTAATCACCTCCCCAAATTTAGATTTTTACCTAAGTACATTTAAAAATAAGCTGTGATTATAACTTTTGCCACCCAGAATATATTAGTTCCTTTCTAAAATGCCCAGAGACCATCCAATGATCTGTATTTAAAACACTTCATTTTCTTATGTAGTAACTTTAAGGAGATCTAAAAAAGCAAAGTTTTTCTTCACGAGAAACAAAAAGCATGTGTCTAACTTCCATTCTACAAAAGGATTAGGTTAAATGGCCAGGCTTGTGACCTGAATTCTAATCTTAAATCTGCCTGCAAGTCCCTGTTCCTCAAAAAGAAATCTGAAAACCAAGCACTTTCTTTATATATATCTGAGAGAAAACTGGTGGGATTTCATAGTAATGCCAAGACTTCTAACCATTAGTAGGAAAATACTTAAAATTATAAACCACAATTTTACTATTAAAAATTTCCAAGTCTTTACTTTCAAAATGCTGTTTTTTAATGATACAATTTAACACCAGCAAACATATATTCATTATCCAGAATAAAGCAATCTAGGAAGTCTACCTTTAAGATGCAACAAGTTATCAGACCCTTTTGCTCTACTTTTGTTTTTTAACAAGTTTAAGACACACTTACTTCGCACCTTAATATCACTGAGAAGTTTTATAAATAACTTTTATTAGGATAAATTCCTTTTCATAATTTCAAACACCCCTGAGTGTACAAGGTGCTTAAATTATAAGCGCACCAACATTCCTGGAGAGTCAAAAGTACCTAAACTTCTAGAATACGCCCCATAATATTAAAATATTTTGTGCATGAGATCAGAAGTGGCGTCCTGGTCAACTGTGCATAATGGCCAATTCTAACCTCCAAAACATAAGGTGGGGGGGGGGCATAAGGGGCGTGAAAAAGTGTCTCGCAGCGCAGAAAAGACGTAAGGGTGGAGAGGGACTTTCAAAATGCCCCACTACTACCGTAACTATAACCCCGCTAAGAAAAAAAAAAAATCTAAGCTAGTGCTCTCAGACCAGGGAGGGACAAGGGTAGGGGAGAGGGAGAATTAATTACTAGGCTGAGACTAGGTTATTCCACTTTTAGGGTAACAGCACCCCGGTCAATCCCGTGCCCCGGAGGCAGAAGCCTCGCGGCAGGCCCCTTCTACACACTGAAACGCGGGAGACTAAGAAAACAAGTGTAGGGGCCTCCAGTCACATCGTTTTCCTTTCTCCCTCGAAAGGACGTTGAGTAATACCCTCAAACCCCGCAATCCCCGCCAAAAACGAAAGAAACGCGCGCATTATGGGCCTAGAATTTCTGTTCCCGCCCTGTGCCTGTTGGGGGAAGCCCATGGCCGGGAGGGTTGGGAAGAGGCGGCCGGAACCACACGTGTTTGCTGCAAGGATCGGCCTGTCTTAGACCACTTCCCATCGCCATCCCAGCGGCCTGAGCTCCTGCCGCCTCGCTCGAGCCTTTCGTCAAGCCCTCGGGTCCCCTCCACGTGGGGCACCAGGGCCCCTCACCTCCAGTTCCCTCCCGCCGAGTTACCGACCCGCTAAACCACCCAAGAGTCGGGGTCTCGTACCTGGTGCTTTTGTCGCCCTTGCTGGTAAGGCTTAATTGGCCCCTGATGGCAACGCCGCGACCGTATCTTGCCGCCACCGCCCCCTCCTATTCCTCCGGCTCCCGAGGCCATGGCTGAGCCTCGGCTGCTTCCCGCTCCGGGGCGGGTAAGGGGGCGGGAGAGGCAGAGGCGGCCGCCTTAGAGCCACCACCCCGCCCAGCCCCAACCCAAAAGTCCGTCCGCGCTGCCCACTCCGTGAGGCACAGGCACACCAGGAACCGCGAGGTTGCGAGCAGAGTAAAGAGAAAATGCGCGCTGGCAGCTGGGAAGGCCGTGGCGGCGACAGAGGCCCAGTAACTGGCTCCGTTCCGGCGGA
>NW_027424084.1:0-7454 GCF_036562045.2 Rhinolophus sinicus | reverse complement strand
GGCTCTGAATCAGGAGCTGGAAGAGCTTTGGAACATCAAAAGCTCTCCGCATACCCACCGGGACACTACGCCCTGTGACCTAGACGAACTATTAACAGAGGAGAAGCCCGTCTCCCAGGGAATCCCCCCATTGTGTGAGAAGCAGGAATAGTGCAGAGAAAACAGCACTAAGGTGTGGGAGAAAAAAATAAATAGCAGTTGGAGAAATAATAAGACATTCTACCAACACGTACTGGAAAACAAAAGAAAGACCTCTTCCTATCAACCTGTTGCAGAAGTCACTCCTGTAGATGTCTAGGAAGAGAAATAGTAAACCAGTAATCGCCATGAATAACCAAGGCAACAAGATAGCTCAGAAAGAAAGTGAAAAATCTCCAGAGAAGGCACTTAAAGATACAGAAATATGTGACTTAAGTGACAGAGAATTCAAGGCTGCAGTTCTGAAAAAACTCAACGAGATACAAGAAAACACAGATAGGCAGTTAAAGGAACTCAGAAACTCAATCAAAGAACAGCATGAGCATTTTACGAAAGAGATTGAAATTTTAAAAAAGAACCAAAGAGAATTTCTGGAGATTAAGAACTCAATAGAAGAAATTAAGAATGAAATAACCAGCTTAGGTAGTAGAGTTGACCAGATGGAGGAAAGAATCAGTGACATCGAAGATAGAAACCTGGAAATGACACAGATAGAAGAAGAAAGAGACTTGAGACTTAAAAGAAATGAAAGAACTCTACAAGAACTTTCTGACTCCATCAGAAAGAGCAATATAAGAATAATGGGCATACCAGAAGGAGAAGAAAGAGAGAAGGAACAGAGAATATATTCAAACAAATTGTCGATGAGAACATCCCAAATTTATGGACAGAACTGGACCCTCGAATCCAAGAAGCAAATAGAACACCTAGTTACCTCAATCCCAACAGGCCTTCTCCAAGGCACATTGTATTGAAGCTGTCTAAAATCAACGACAAAGAAAGAATCCTCAAGGCAGCCAGGGAAAAGAAGACGGTAACTTACAAAGGAAAGCCCATTAGATTATCATCAGATTTTTCAGCAGAAACTCTACAAGCCTGGAGGAGTGGAACCAAATATTCAAACTATTGAAAGAGAGAAATCATGAGCCAAGAATAATATATCCAGCAAAGATATCCTTTAGATATGAAGGAGGAATAAAGACCTTTCCAGACATACAGAAGCTGAGGGAATTTTCTAATACACGACCTGCACTACAAGAAATACTAAAGGAGGCTATTCGACCACCATCAACAGGGACAATTTGTGGCAACCAAAACTCAAAAAGGGGAGAGTAAAGGCCTGAACCGAATATGGGAATGGAGAAAGTAAGCGTGCTGAAGAAAATGGAATACTCTAAATATCAAACTTTCTTTTACATAAACTTAAGGGTAACCACTCAAAATAAATCCAGAATTGAAATCTATACTGAAACAAAAGAAGAAACAGAGGGAAACATCATAGAATACCACCACACAGAAATAATAGACAACAACAAAAGGCAAAGAAACAATGGAGACACAGCCTTACCAGAAAACTAAAGATAGAATGACAGGAAATCCTCACATATCAATAATCACCCTAAATGTAAATGGACTGAACTCACCAATAAAAAGGCACAGAGTAGCAGATTGGATCAAAAACTAAACCCAACCATATGCTGTCTCCAAGAGACACATCTCAGCTACAAGGACAAGCATAGACTCAAAGTGAAAGGGTGGAAATTGACACTCCAAGCAAATGGTACCCAGAGAAAATCAGGTGTAGCCATAATGATATCAGATGAAACAGACTTCAAGGTGAAAAAGATAACAAGAGACAAAGATGGACATTTCATAATGGTGAAGGGGACTGTACAACAAGAAGACATAACAGTCATCAATATTTATGCCCCCAATCAGGGAGCACCGAAATACACCAAGCAACTACTAACAGAACTAAAGGGAGAAATTGACCAAAACACAATTATACTAGGGGACTTAAATACATCATTGACAGCTATGGATTGATCATCCAAACAGAAACTAAATAACGAAATAGTAGCCCTAAATGACAAATTAGATGAAATGGACATAATTGACATTTATAGAGCACTTCATCCTAAAACATCAGACTATACATTCTTTTCTAGTGTACATGGAACATTCTCAAGGATAGACCATATATTGGGACATAAAATCAGTCTCAACAAATTTAAGAAGATTGAAATCATACCATGCATATTCTCTGATCACAAGGTTTGAAATTGGATATCAACTGTAAAAAGAAAGCGGAAAAACAGAAATACATGGAGATTAAACAACATACTTTTAAAGAAGGACTGGGTCAAAGAAGAAATTAGAGGAGAGATCAAAAGATACATAGAAACAAATGACAATGAAAATACATCCTACCAAAATTTTTGGGATGCAGCGAAAGCAGTTTTAAGAGGGAAATTTATCTCATTACAGGCCTATCTCAAGAAACAAGAAAACTCCCAAATAAATAACCTCATGTTACACCTTAAAGAACTAGAAAAAGAAGAACAAGTAAAACCCAAGGTCAGCAGAAGAAAGGAAATAATAAAAATTAGAGCAGAACTAAATGAAATAGAGAACAAAAAGACAATAGAAAAAATTAATGTGACAAAGAGCTGGTTCTTTGAAAAGATTAACAAAATTGACAAACCCTTGGCTAGACTTACTAAGATAAAAGAGAGAAGACACTGATTAACAAAATCAGAAACGTAAAAGGGGAAGTTATCACGGACACCACAGAAATACAAAGGATCATCCAAGAATACTATGAAGGACTATATGCCACCAAATTCAACAACCTAGAAGAAATGGACAAGTTCTTAGAAACATATAGCCTTCCAAGGCTGAACCATGAAGAACTGGAAAATCTAAACAGACCGATCACCAGTAACTAAATTGAATCAGTCATCCAAAACCTTCCCAAAAGCAAAAGTCCGGGACCAGATGGCTTCACTAGTGAATTCTACCAAACCTTCAAAGAGGATCTAATACCAATCCTGCACAAACTCTTCCAAAAATTGAAGAAGAGACAGTACTCCCTAACTCATTTTATGAGGCCAACATTACCCTGATACCAAAACCTGGTAAGGACAGCACAAAAAAGAAAACTACAGACCAATATCTCTGATGAATACCGATGCAAAAATCCTAAATAAAATTCTAGCAAATCGAATACAACAATGCATTAAAAAGATTATTCATCACGACCAAGTGGGGTTCATCCCGGGGCACAAGGATGGTTCAACATAAAATCCATCAATGTGATACATCACATAAACAAAATAAAGGACAAAAATCATATGATTATATCAATTGATGCAGAAAAGCATTTGACAAGATACAACATCCATTTATGATTAAAACACTTAATAAAATGGGTATAGAAGGAAAATACCTTAACATAATAAAGGCCATATATGACAAGCCCTCTGCTAATCTCATAATTAATGGAGAAAACTGAAGCCCTTTGCTCTACGTTCAGGAACACGACAGGGATGTCCCCTATCACCTCTGCTTTTCAACATAGTGTTAAAGTCCTTGCCAGAGCAATCAGGCAAGAGAAAGATATGGTGAGGCCAAAAAGGAACACCCACGGAGCCATAGGTAGGGGAGTCATATCACTATATTCTCGCTGGCGGCATCTGCCTGCTCTGCAATCTGCGCTTGCCAGCTCAGCCACCATCTTCTTGCTAGCCCACATTTTTTCTGCTAGCCTAGCCACAGTAGTTATATTAGTGGCCAATGACTCACTGGTTACAGCTGACGGCCAACTAGCCACAGCTGATGGCCATCCAATCACAGTTGATGGCCATTTACTACCTGAGCCAGCACCTGTCTATGTGAGGCCGAGAGCCTGGAAACTACTTTCTGGGGCTCTGTCCCCACACTCCACCCCTACAGGCTCTCGCCTCACAATCCCACGCGACAAGCATCTTCATGAGGGACCTGTGCGAGGAGCCTGGGGTGAATGCAATATCCTAGACACAGCCAGGCTCTCTGGACACAGCCAGGGCTCTCTGGACACAGCCAAGGTTTCTCAGGGCACCACCAGTACTTCTGGGCACAACCAGACTTCCTGGGCTTCTTAGGGTACCACTAGTCTCTCCAGGCACAGCCAAGGTTTCTTAGGGCACCACCAGTACTTCTGGGCACAGCCAGACTTCCTGGGCTTCTTAGGGTACCACTAGCTTCCCCGGACACAGCCAGGGTTTTTCAGGGCACTGCCACTCTCTCTGGGCACAGCCAGACTTCCTGGGCACAGCCAAGGCTCTCAGGGCACTGCCACTCTCTCTGGGAACAGCCCGACTTCCTGGGCACAGCCAGGGCTCTCAGGGCACTGCCACTCTCTCTGGGCCTCTCAGGGCACCATGCTGGAACAACAGCGACTCATAGTCAAGGTGCTTACATATTCTCGGTGGCGGCCAGTCAAGACACAAAAGCAAACATCCGCCAGTTCCACTACATGGTGGTACGTTCCCAAACAAACAGTCAAGCTGTCCATTAAATTAGGGATGGAAGGCAATTCCCCATAGTCCATAGTCATTCGCCAGGGCTGTCCTAGGGGTGAGGGATGACCTTGACCTGACCCTCATCTCCCACTGAGGACTCAGCAAGCGTTTCCTCCTGGGACAAGTCCTGCATCCGGGCTGCCTCAGCAAGCACTTCCCAGCCCACAAGGCCGCAATAACCTTCGCTTTCTCTGGCCTCTGTTGGTTGGGGAATCGTCCACGTCTTTCCACCCCTCCACGGGCGTCCAGCTCTCCAGCAGCTGCTCCTCCTGGTCTTTCTGAGACTGAGTGTTCATACGCACAAACTGCTCCACCGCCCTTTGGAGAGCTTTGGCCGGCACCATATCCTGCTGACTATGCCATGTGTCGTGGGGGGTGTCTGGTGGGGTCTCAGCTCCAGCTCCCCACATAAGAACGCAGGAGGCCAAAAAAGAACACCCACAGAGCCATAGATGGGGGAGTCATACCACTATATTCTCGCTGGCGGCATCTGCCGCTCTGCAATCCGCTCTTGCTAGCTCAGCCACCACCTTCTTGCTAGCCCCCATTTTTTGTTAGCATAGCCACAGCAGTTATATTAGTGGCCAATGGCTCACTGGTTACAGCTGACGGCCAACTAGCCACAGCTGATGGCCATCCAATCACAGTTGATGGCCATTTACTACTTGAGCCAGCACCTGTCTATGTGAGGCCGAGAGCCTGGAAACTACTTTCTGGGGCTCTGTCCACACAAGAGTTATCATGATATTTTCTCAAACTTGTTTCCTCTAATCTTTGCATTGCCAAATATTGCCCATTTATTCTCTAATGTCCATCTTAACTACATCTGCTCCATACAGCCCTCCATGGTTTCCCCCAGCTAATCATAACCTCATAATCCTGTGGCAACATCTGGTTTGGATATGCATGTCTTCTCTCTCCATTTGTCTCGAAACTTTTAAAAATAAGGAGTATGGAATAGTGGTTAACGCATGACTTCTAGAATCTTTGATCTCGTGAATTCAATAATCTCACTCATCCCCTCACTAACCTCGTATTGTATCATCAGCTAGATGATGGATGACTTCATTTATGGAACTCCCAGACCTTATTCTCCAATCACATTCTCATCTCTCCTTGTTTATGACTCACTGTTTGTAGATTCCTTGTTAGTAATTGCTCAATAAACATTAGCTATTTTCTTATTAAGGTGAGTAGGAGGAAGATGTGTCAGTCGGGTAGACAGAGATAATTCCTGGGGGGAAGAAGAGCCCTGAAGGTGGGGTTTATTATACCTTATGTCAAGTAGGGGCCAGGAACAGATATTATTGCATATTTATTTTGTGCCTGGTACTTAATGACACTACCTAGTTGTCGTGCGGGGAGGCCTGCAGGGTCTCTGCTCCCGCTCCCCATACAAGAACGCAGGATATGGTGAGGCCAAAAAGGAACACCCACGGAGCCATAGGTAGGGGAGTCATACCACTTTATTCTCGCTGGCGGCATCTGCCTGCTCTGCAATCTGCGCTTGCCAGCTCAGCCACCATCTTCTTGCTAGCCCACATTTTTTCTGCTAGCCTAGCCACAGTAGTTATATTAGTGGCCAATGACTCACTGGTTACAGCTGACGGCCAACTAGCCACAGCTGATGGCCATCCAATCACAGTTGATGGCCATTTACTACCTGAGCCAGCACCTGTCTATGTGAGGCCGAGAGCCTGGAAACTACTTTCTGGGGCTCTGTCCCCACACTCCACCCCTACAGGTTCTCGCCTCACAATCTACGCGACAAGCATCTTCATGAGGGACCTGTGCGAGGAGCCTGGGGTGAATGCAATATCCTAGACACAGCCAGGCTCTCTGGACACAGCCAGGGCTCTCTGGACACAGCCAAGGTTTCTCAGGGCACCACCAGTACTTCTGGGCACAGCCAGACTTCCTGGGCTTCTTAGGGTACCACTAGTCTCTCCAGGCACAGCCAAGGTTTCTTAGGGCACCACCAGTACTTCTGGGCACAGCCAGACTTCCTGGGCTTCTTAGGGTACCACTAGCTTCCCCGGACACAGCCAGGGTTTTTCAGGGCACTGCCACTCTCTCTGGGCACAGCCAGACTTCCTGGGCACAGCCAAGGCTCTCAGGGCACTGCCACTCTCTCTGGGAACAGCCCGACTTCCTGGGCACAGCCAGGGCTCTCAGGGCACTGCCACTCTCTCTGGGCCTCTCAGGGCACCATGCTGGAACAACAGCGACTCATAGTCAAGGTGCTTACATATTCTCGGTGGCGGCCAGTCAAGACACAAAAGCAAACATCCGCCAGTTCCACTACATGGTGGTACGTTCCCAAACAAACAGTCAAGCTGTCCATTAAATTAGGGATGGAAGGCAATTCCCCATAGTCCATAGTCATTCGCCAGGGCTGTCCTAGGGGTGAGGGATGACCTTGACCTGACCCTCATCTCCCACTGAGGACTCAGCAAGCGTTTCCTCCTGGGACAAGTCCTGCATCCGGGCTGCCTCAGCAAGCACTTCCCAGCCCACAAGGCCGCAATAACCTTCGCTTTCTCTGGCCTCTGTTGGTTGGGGAATCGTCCACGTCTTTCCACCCCTCCACGGGCGTCCAGCTCTCCAGCAGCTGCTCCTCCTGGTCTTTCTGAGACTGAGTGTTCATACGCACAAACTGCTCCACCGCCCTTTGGAGAGCTTTGGCCGGCACCATATCCTGCTGACTATGCCATGTGTCGTGGGGGGTGTCTGGTGGGGTCTCAGCTCCAGCTCCCCACATAAGAACGCAGGAGGCCAAAAAAGAACACCCACAGAGCCATAGATGGGGGAGTCATACCACTATATTCTCGCTGGCGGCATCTGCCGCTCTGCAATCCGCTCTTGCTAGCTCAGCCACCACCTTCTTGCTAGCCCCCATTTTTTGTTAGCATA
>NW_027424083.1:0-7468 GCF_036562045.2 Rhinolophus sinicus | reverse complement strand
AATGATATTAGACAATGAGTTTTGACTAAAGCACAACGATGTTGTCATATTACTAAATGAATTGTATTTTTTAAAGTTTCAAGAGGCAAACTGTGATGTGAATTTTAACAAAACAATGTAAGGGATATTCCCAGTAGGCCATCTCTACTAAAATACAAGTCCTCTAATGTTATGATTGCCTGCCTCCTAAACCCTTTAGGCTACATGAGAAAGCCCCTCAGTTCTAATAACAACACTGCCCGTGAAATTTAGGTCCCAAAGGGAGTAGTTCCTTTGCTAGAAATAAGTATTGGGGTGGATATTTGCCTGATGGAATAGGTTACTGTTTTGCAAAAGTAGCACTGATTTTGGAAAGGAGTTTTCACAGATTTCATTCACTGTGAAATGAAAAGGAGAGAATCATTACACATTGAAAGTGGTCTCTGAAACAAACCTAAATGACATCCTCACTGTGAGCATGGAAATTTCTTTCGAGTAGAAAATAAAAATTGGTCAGACAGATGTTGCAAGAGCTGTGGTTTCTTGTGGGATTCAAGCCTGGGCTATCCTCAAGGAACAGGAATCTAAATCAAGATAAAACTCGGATTGCTGCAGATGCGCTGTGCCCCTCCCATTCTCTTCCATGTTACTGAGGGCCTCCTACGGCATGCCTATCTGTTTCATCTTTTGGGTTTTCTCATGTTATGTGAGTTTCTTTAATATTCTGACCTTCATAATTGAGGAAACATTCCCAATTTTCACACTTTTACTAATAAATTCTGTACATTTTGCATGTGGGACTCCATGTGTGGTCAGTGACTCAATCCTGCCTTCCAATTCATGTTATGTCACCTGGTAGGGGTGGCAGAGAGTTTCTTCCCCAGGAAAATCAGTGTCTTTGACAAATAGAATATGGGTACTTACAGTATATACAGACCCAGCTACTGAATGCACACAAAAAGAATGTGGGCCTTCCTTTCTTTCTTAAGTAATTCTTGGTGAACCTGACACCTACAGGATTATATCAAACACTCTGAAATCAGCCGGTAGATAGGCAAGAATTGGGAATTCAGAAGGCAGACCCATGGAGTCCATCCTGCCTGTCAGTACCGACAGTGCACCATACAAATGTGTATCTTCCTCACAGTGTAGCAAAACTCCCTTGACACTACTCATCAAATGATTTGGACATTCAAGAACCTGATGCCCAAACTTGTTAGGTATGGTAAGTGGTTCTTGATGAAAATCACCATCGGAGTTATAAAGGCTGATCTGTTTCTGTCTGGAGCTCACATTCATCCAGTAATAGTCTTTAAAAGGGACCTTTTTGGATACAGCATTCAAAACAAGGGTATGTCCATTCTTGTTCCTCTTTGAAGTGGCAAGGTGATTCCTAGCAAGTCGTTATGGCTGGGCCCAAAGGCTAATATAGTGTGAGAAAGATGGCTCTACAGAATACAGAGAATGGTGAAGTCACATTCAGGGTTCATAGTGGAAGGACTGTCCTGGATAAGTCTCTGGGCAACAAATGGTCCAAAGCACCACTGTGGCTGTGGAATCCTTGGAGAGGTGATGATATTGTCAGAGTTCTCTTTTTGTGACACCAGTGGATACATATCTGTGATTGGCCACACGGCTGCTGGGCACAGACTAAAGCACCAGCACTGTGCGGACAACAGAGTGTGAATCTGAGGAGAGTGATTTTGTTGCTCTGCTCAGGCTGTTCTTTCCCCCTGACACCCTCTTCATACACCCTCTGCATAATACACGACCTGCACTACAAGAAATACTAAAGGAGGCTATTCGACCACCATCTGCAGGGACAATTTGTGACAATCAAAACATAAAATTGGGGAGAGTAAAGGCATGAACTTGAGTATGGGAATGGAGAAAGTAAGCATGCTGAAGAAAATGGAATACTCCAAATAACAAACTTTCTTTTACACAAACTGAACTGTAACCACTCAACATAATCTAGAACTGAAATATATACTGTAATGAAAGAAGAAACAGAGGGAAACATCATAGAATGCCACCACACAGAAATAACAGACCACAATAAACAGTCAAAGAAACAATGGAGACACAGCATTACCAGATAAATAAATATAGAATGACAGGAAATCCTTATATACCACTAATGACCCTACATGTAAATGGACTGAACTCACCAATATAAAGGCACAGAGTAGCAGATTTGATCAAAAAGCTAAACCCAACCATATGCTGTCTCCAAGAGACACATCTCAGCTACAAAGACAAGAATAGTCTCAAAGTAAAAGGGTAGAAATGGACACTCCAAACAAATGGTATCCAGAGAAATTCAGACTAGCCATACTGATATCAGATGAAACAGACTTCAGTGTGAAAATGGTAACAAGAGAAAAAGAGGGCATTTCATAATGGTAAAGGGGAATATACAACAACAACACATAGCAGTTCTCAATATTTATGCCCCCATCAGTGAGCATGAAAATATACCAAGCAACAGATAACAGAACTAAAGGGAGAAATTGACCAAAACACAATTATACTTGGGGACTTGAATACATCACCAATGGCAATGGATAGATCATCCAAACAGAAAATAAATAACGAAATAGCAGCCCAAAATGACACATTAGATGAAATTGACATAATTGACATTTATAGAGCACTCCATCCTAAAACATCAGACTATACATTTTTTTTCTCGTGTACATGGAACATTCTCAAAGATAAACCATAAATTGGGACAAAAAATCAGCCTCAGAAAATTTAAGAAGATTGAAATCATAACTAGCATATTCTCTGACACAGAGAAAATGGATATCAACTGCAAAAAGAAATCAGAAAAAAACACAAATACATGGAGATTAAACAACATACTTTTATAGAAAGACCAGGTTAAAGAAGAAATTAGAGGAGAGATCAAAATATACATAGAAATAAATGAAAATGAAAATACATCTTACCAAAATATTAGGATGCAGCAGAAGCAGTTTTAAGAGAGAAATTTATATCATTATATGCCTCTCTCAAGAAACAAGAACAATCCCAAATAAATAAGCTCATGTTACACCTTAAAGAACTAGAAAAGGAAGAACAAATGAAACCCAAGTTCAACAGAGAAAGGAAATGACAAAAATCACAGCAGAACTAAATGAAATAAAGAACAAAAAGAAATTTAAAAAAATTAATGTGAAAAAGAGCTGGTTCTTTGAAAGATTAACAAAATTGAAAACCCTTGGCTAGACTCACTAAGGTAAATAGAGAGAAGACACTAATTAACAAAATCAGAAATGAAAAAGGGGAACTTATCATGGACACCACAGAAATAAACAGGATCTTCCAAGAATACTATGAAAGACTACATGCCACCAAATACAATAACCTAGAAGAAATGGAAAAGTTCTTAAAACATAGCCCTCATAGGCAGAATCAAGAACTGGAAAAACTAAACAGACATATCACCAGTAACGAAATTGTATCAGTCATCCAAAACCTTCCTAAAAGCAAAAGTCCGGGGCCAGATGGTTTCACTAGTGAATTCTACCAAACCTTCAAAGAGGACCTAATACCAATACTGTTCAAACTCTTCCAAAGAAGAGACACTACTCCCCAACTCATTCTTTGAGGCGAACATTACCCTGATACCAAAACCTGGTAAGGACAACACACAAAAAAGAAAACTACACACCAATATAGCTGATGAATACAGGTGCAAAAATCCTAAACAAAATTCCAGCAAATCAAATACAACAATACATTAAAAAGATTATGTGTCGTGACCAACTGGGATTCATCCCAGGGGCACAAGGATGATTCATCATCTGCAAATCCATCATTGTGATACATCACATAAACAAAATAAAGGACAAAAATCATATGATTATATCAATATATGGAGAAAAAGTATTTGACAAGATACAACATCCATTTATGATTAAAACACTTAATAAAATTGGTATAGAAGTAAATACCTTAACATAATAAAGGCCATATGTGACAAGCCCTCAGCAAATCTCATAATTAATGGTGAAAAACTGAAGTCCTTTGCTGTATGTTCAGGAACACGACAGGGCTGTCCCCTATCACCTCTGCTTTTCAACATAGTGTTGGAGGTCCTTGCCAGAGCAATCAGGCAAGAGAAAAAATAAAATGGCTCCATATTAGGAATGAAGAAGTAAAATTGTCACTCTTTGCAAATGACATGATGTTATAGATAGAATACCCTAAAGACCCCACCAAAAAGCTATTAGAAAAAGTCAACGAATACAGTAAAGCTGCTGGCTACAAAATCAACTTACAAAATTCCATTGCATTCCTATATACTAACAATGAAATCTCAGAAAAAAAAAACCAAAACACTACTTTTGCAATTGCATAAAAAATAATAACATACCTAGGAATAACCTTAATCAAAGATGTGAAATACCTATATGCTAAAAACTATTAGACCTTTTTAAAAGAAATTGAAGACAACACAAAGAAATGAAAAGACATTCCATGTTCATGGATTGGAAGAATCAACATAGTTAAAATGGCCATATTACCCAAAGCAATATACAAATTTAATGAAACCACCATAAAAATCCCAATGACATTTTTAAAGGAAATATAACAAAAAATTATCAGATTTGTTTGTAAGCACATAAGTCCCTGAATAGATAAGCAATCTTAAGAAAAAAGAACAATACTGGAGGTATCCCACTCCCTGACTTTAGCTTGTACTATAGGTCTACAATAATAATAACAGAATGGTATTGGCTGAAAAACAGACACATAGACCAATGGAATAGAATTGAGAACCCAGAAATAAAACCACATAAATATGGACAGATAATTTTTGACAAAGAACAAGAAACATACAATGGAGAAAAGACAGCGTCTTCAATAAAATGTGATGGGAGAATTGGATAGCCCAATACCAAAGAATGAAAGTGGACTACTATCTTTCACCGTGTTCCAAAATTAATACAAAATGGATCAACAACTTAAGCATAAGACATGACACAATAAACGGCATAGAATAAAACAAACTTAATAAACTGATGGACCTTGCATTCAAAGAGCATTTTATGAATTTGACTCCAAAGGTAAGGGAAGTAAAAGCTAAAATAAATGAATGGGACTATATGAAACTTAAAAGCTTCTGCAGAACCAAAGAAACCATAGACAAAGAGGCAATCAAATTAATGTGAGAAGATTTTTGCAAACAGTGTCTCCGATAAGGGGCTAATATCCAAAATATACACGGAACACATGGAACTCAACAGCAAAAAAAAACAAACAACCCAATTGAAAAATGGGCAGAGGACCTGAAGAGACATTTCTCCAAAGAGCACCCACAAATGGCAAATAGTTATAGGAAAAAATGCTCAACATCACTAATCATCAGAGAAATGCAAATAAAAACCACCAGGAGATATCACCTCACTGCAGTCAGAATGGCAATCCTCAACAAGACAAATAGTAACAAGTGTTAGAGGAGCTGTGGAAAAAAAGGAACCCTCATACACTGTTGGTGGGAATGCAGACTGGTGCAGCCATTATGGAAGGCAGTATGGATGTTCCAAAAAATTTGTGAATAGAATTGCCGTATGACCCAGAAATCCCTCTCCTGGGTATCTACCCAAAAAATCTGAAAACATTTATACATAAAGACACGTGTGCTCCAATGTTCACTGCAGCTTTGTTTATGGTGGCCATGACATGGAAACAACCAAAATGTCCTTTGATAGATGAATGGATAAAGAAGTTGTGATATATATATATAAAATGGAATACTATTTGGGGGTAAAATTAGATGAATTAGATGATATAGGAACACTTGTGACAACATGGATGGATCTTGAGAGTATACTGCTAAGTGAAATAAGTCAGACAGAAAAAGCAGAGACCCATATGATTTCACTGATATGTTGTATATAAACCCAAAAAAAACAAAAAAACAAAAGAAAAAGACAAACAAATGAGTAACAGAAAATCATAGACACAGACAATAGTTTAGTGGTTAACAGAGGGTAGGGGGAATGGGGGTTGGGAGAGATGGGTAAGGGGGATCAAATATATGATGATGGAAGCAGAACTGAATCTGGGTGGTGAACACACAATTGGAATTATAAATTATGTAATACAGAATTGTACACCTGAAATTCTATGTAATTTTACTAATGATGGTCACCCAAATAAATTTGAAAAAAAGATGAAACATACATCAACTATTCAGAAAAAAAGGAAAGTACAATGAGACAATATGCTACTCCTGGAAGAATGCTGTGATCAACCAAAGAGAAAAGATCATATGTGCATTGACAATATGATGTGGAAGAACTGGAACGCCTCATGTCTCTGGTGGTTATATAGAATAATATAGCTACCATGGAAAACACTTCACTATTTTCCAGTATGTTGATAATGGCGATATCATGTGACAATCGATATATACACAATGGTGTTTAAAACAGATTCCCAGAAACTCCTAAACATAATTCAGAACTGTACTGTAGATAATGACAAAAATGTAGAAACACAATATCAGTTCAACTGATGAATGTATTACCGAAGTGGGATATGTATAAAATGAAACAAGATACAGTCATAAAGTAGAAAAGAAGTCCTGATGCTGGCCACCACAAGACAGTAACTTGAGCAATTAGCAAGAGAAAGAGATATCATCTGAAGGCCACATACACTGTCTCGCGATTAAGATATCCGATCAACAAAATCAACTTCATAGGGAATGAAGGCATGTCAGAGATTGCCAGGGAGCAAGTTGTGGGGCAATGTGGATGGGAAGTGAAAGTTTCAAATCTTGGGTTTTCTATTGATTGCTTGTAATCAGAAAATTGCATTAGACAGCAAGGACTGAGGAAACCACAATGCTGTTGGACTATTACAAAGATGAGTCGTATATTTTAAAGTTCCATTGGCAAACTGGTCATGTGAATATACCAAAATAATGTAAGGCATATTCCCGGTAAGTCACCTCACCTAAACCACAAGTCTTCTAATGCTGTTGTGGCCCTGCCTCCTAGACGATTTGGGCTACATGAGAAAGTCCACAGTTCTAAAAGAAACACTGCCAGGGAAGTAATGTCCAAATGGGAGAAGTGCCCTTGCTAGAAATAGGTGTGGTGGTGAATAGTTCCCTGATGGAGTAGATTACCATTTCACAAAGAAAGCACTGATTTTGGAAATAAGTTTTCACAGATTTCATTCACTGTGAATTGAAAGGGAGAGAATCATTACGCATTGAAGAAGTCTCCGAAACAAAACATGATGGGCCTCCTCACCTTTGAGCATAGATATTCTCTTCGAGTGGAAATGAAGGATTGTGAGAGAGTCAGGGCAATGGCAGTGGTCTCTTGCAGGGTTCAACCCAGGGCTATCCTAAAGGACCTGGAGTCTAAATCAGGCTACAACTCGTATTCCTTTGGATCTGCTGAGCCTGCCCCTTTCTCTTCCATGTTTATGAAGGTCTCCTATTGTATGCCTATCTGTTTCA